>NC_042617.1:557189057-557489057 GCF_901001135.1 Rhinatrema bivittatum
GCAGCTGTCTGCGGGTTTGACAGCAGATGCTTAATTTTACCGGCGTCGGTTGTCGAACACGCTGACAGCCACTGATTCGGAAAACGACGCCGGCAAAATTGAGCGTCCATCTTCCAACCCATGGGCTGCGGGCAGATTTTTAAATTTTTTTTATTTTTGGCGCCTCCGAATTAATATCGCTATGATATTAAGTTGGAGGGTGTACAGAAAAGAAGTTTTTTCTGCTTTTCTGTACACTTTCCCTGTGCTGGCTGAAATTAACGCCAGCCTTTAGGCAGGCATTGAAAGTAAAATGTGCAGCTTCGCTGCACATTTTACTTTCTGTATCGCACGGGAATTAAAGCCAAGTTAGCTGGATACATTTACAAGGATAACGCAATGTGAAAGTAAATTTATCCAGCTAACTTTCTTGGAATATTTATTCAGCAGCATGGCTGTGCCACTAATTATTCCCAACTATGTCAAAGTTGGCAGGGTAAGTTATCTGGCTAAATTTAGGAATGCTCTCTGGTAGTCCAAAAGTTATCAGACTATGTCAGCTGGATGATTCTGAAAATCTGCATCTTAGCTGGATAACTGACCCCACCCTGGAGCATTCCTGCCCTGCCCTAGACTTATCTGGTTAATATTTTAGCTGATCAGAAAGTTAGCAGGCTAACAGGCCAATACAGTAAATGGTGCGGGACGACGCGCAATTCACTAAGCAAGGGTATGCAAATTAGGGCCCGTGGTAAAAAGGAGGCGCTAGGGACACTAGCGCCTCCTTTTTACCACGGGCCCTAATTTGCATACCCTTGCTTAGTGAATTGCGCGTCGTCCCGCACCATTTACTGTATTGGCCTGTTAGCCTGCTAACTTTCTGATCAGCTAAAATATTAACCAGATAAGTCTAGGGCAGGGCAGGAATGCTCCAGGGTGGGGTCAGTTATCCAGCTAAGATGCAGATTTTCAGAATCATCCAGCTGACATAGTCTGATAACTTTTGGACTACCAGAGAGCATTCCTAAATTTAGCCAGATAACTTACCCTGCCAACTTTGACATAGTTGGGAATAATTAGTGGCACAGCCATGCTGCTGAATAAATATTCCAAGAAAGTTAGCTGGATAAATTTACTTTCACATTGCGTTATCCTTGTAAATGTATCCAGCTAACTTGGCTAGCCAGCAGGAGGCTGAAAATGGATTTCAAAAAGAATAATAAAAAAGATCTATAGGGAAAAGCTTCATGAGTATAGGCGTCTTTTATGAATTTTTCTGGAGTGTGAAAAGTCTAGTTTTCATTGTTTTCACTTTAGCTGTGAATATTTTTGCACATCTTTAGTGAAAGCTGTGTGACAAAAAAAAAACAAAAAACTGCATAGATATCAGAAATGTCAAAATGAATGTTTTCTCTTTTGTTCATTTAACATTTAACTGATCTCTCTTAAGCAAATTAAAATCCAGATTCTCTCTTTGCTGCTAGGATGAAAATAAGAGAGACTTGATTGTACTGAGTTAATGATGAATAAAATGGTTATGGAGCATGCCTCATGATTAAGGTCACCAGCTGAGATAGCAGGTATTGCTCCATCTCTCAGGCTCCTACTTTCACGTTGCTTGTTTTTATACCTTTGGCTGCTAGGGTAACACACAGTGTCTGTCTAATCATGAGCTAGATTCCTGCAGTTAAGTTATTTCAGTTCTGTTTTCCCAATGGGGATGAGAGACAGTTAGTATGTATTTGCGTATGTAGGCAAGTGTAAGATTTGGAATAGCAAGACAAGAGAGTAGGCTGCAGTCAGAAAGAGTATGCCATCACCAAAGGCGGAAGAGTTAAAAATAAAAATAGCAGTGCCACATCACGTTGATGGACACTGCACATAACCAGGCAGCTGTGCACCATCAGCCCATTCTTTGTTCGACTGAGGGATGGAAGGGGGGGGGGAGTCGACAGGCACGGCATCCCGCCTTGTGCCCTGCAGGCCAGGCACAGCAAATCAGTGGCCTCCGTATCAGAACGTCCTTCTGGGAGCAGGGAAAAGGGGGAGCATGGAGCAAGTGTGGGCATCCCTGAGCCCCACAGCCCACAAGGGCAGATGCAAGCTAATCCATAGCCACGTGCCCCTCCATGTGGCACCCATGCAACAGGTTCACTTCCGAATTCAGCATTAGGGGCAACAGATCCAGCATACCTCGGTTAGTTTTGCAGCCTGTGAGGCAGGGTCCCTTCCCCTAACCATTGGATCTGGGGGGAGGGGGGCTGCTTCCGCCCTGTTGGCGAGGTAGTCTATGGAGTATCAGGTGGGGGGGGGGGATTAAAGAAAGGGTTGACTCTTTCCCCAGCCTCTTTTGCACAGAAAATGGAAAAGATGGACCCTGGCTGCACAGAGTGGGAATTCTGTGCAAATTCTGCACTTTGCAGTAGCACAAAATTCCCCCCAGGACTATCCACCAGAGGCCCACGTGTTCTTTGCCGTTTTGGCGGCAGGGTGAGGCAGCTGCTAGAGGGGTTTGCGGGGGGCGGCGGTTTTTACTGCTTCCAAAGTTTGCCACCTGAAGCAGCCGCCTCACTCTGACTGCTTATAGAACCGCTTCTGCATGGGGAAGGGGCAAGAAGTCATCAGTAAGGAGACTGGGCAGGGCCTTGGGGTTCCCATGCTTACCAGAGAGAGATGGAAGGCTGGAGCTGGGGCAGGAATGTGGGATAACGGCAGGAATCACTGTATGCAGGCTGGGGAGGCTGGGTCAGAATACCATGTCTACCTCAATGAGGCAAGGGAAAGGAAGAAGGGGTTTTATTGGGTTGTTATCTGTTGCATTTAAGCCTGGATTAGGGGTGTGCGTTCGGTTGCAACGTATTGGCAATCCGCAACGTAAATGCCATATTCGTTGTATTTTTGGGGGTCACGAAACGTATGGCGAACCCCCACGAATACAACGTATCACTAACGAATAAACCCCCACCCTCCTGACCCCCCGAGACTTGCCAAAAGTCCCTGGTGGTCCAGCGGGGGTCCTGGAGCAATCTCCTGCACACGGGCTGTCGGCTGCTGGTATTCAAAATGGCGCCGATAGGTTTTGCCCTTACTATGTCACACAGGCTACTGGTGCCATTGGTCGGCCCCCGTCACATGGTTGGAGCACAAGTTGGCGCCGGCCGTCCATTGCTCCTACCATGTGACAGGGGCCGAACAATGGCACCGGTAGCCCCTGTGACTTAGTAAGGGCAAAGGCTATCGCCACCCTTTTGAATACCGGCAGCCGACAGCCCGAGTGCAGGAGATCACTCCAGGACCCCCGCTGGACCACCAGGGACTTTTTGCAAGCCTTGGGGGGGGGGGGGGGGGGTCAGGAGGGTAGGGGGTTGCAGTTAATTAAATGTAAAGTGTTGGGATGGGGTTTTTTTTGGGAAACAAATACATATGTAACTAATGAACGGATCAGGGTCCCCGAGAACGGATGCAACGGATTTGGGTCCCGACGAATATGAACACCAAATGGGACGAATCTGTCCCTGCTGCACATCCCTAGCCTGGATGGGTAGGGTTTTTAGGATTGAGCAGCGTCATCTGCCGTAAGGTTCCTGACAGACCCTGGTGTGATTTCAGACTGGTGAATCCTGAAGCAGTTAAATTGTAAGTCTGAAGGGTTGGCAGCCTTGCTTGTATGGCTTCCAGACTTAGCCTGGACATAGTCCACCTTACAAGGACCTTTGGTCTTGCATGACCAAGGTGGGCCACTGAGACTAAGGGTACTTTGTTGTTGTTAATGCATATGCATATTCAAATGTTTAACCAAGACTCAGCTACATAATTAGGCTCCCCTGTCAAGGATTCAATAAAACTGCAGCCTTTTTTTAAATTGCCACTTGAACATGGGCTCTCTTTGTTTTGTGTGAAGTGTCTGGACAGTCACAGTTGCCTCGGTTACTGCTCCAGCATGCAAGATGGAAAAGCCTAAAACAAAATGAAAGGTTCCACTCTCGCCCCTAGATGGAATGAATTTCCACTTGCCACCTTGTCAGCTAAGAATTGTTCCTTCCAGCTATAAACTGGGAGGCACTACCTAGAACTACATGTGCAGTATTTTGCTCTAGACTGACCCATGCACAGCTACAGCTACTGTCATTACTCCTTTCCTTTCCATCTTTTTTTCCCTTTGTCCTTTCCTTTAGTCATGTGATACTCCAGAGCCAGATTTTTCATTTGTTACTTTTTACAAATTACCTTACTATGTCACATGCATTATTTTGAAATAAATACTGTTTTCAGCATGTTATTTTACATGAAGAGTTCATGACACAAGTAAGACTATTTATTTATTTCAATTTTTTAACCCAAAAATCTACACTAAGAAAAATGATTTATTTTCAATATTGCCTTCTGGTGAAAAACTACATAAATATATATTCTCACAAATGTATATATATATATATATATATATATTGACCTTTTAGAGTTGGTCTTTATGGGGTCAATTAGTCAGGGGGGGTGTCAGCCTTTTTACAATATATATATATATATATATATATATATATATATATATATATCTATCTATATATATATCTATATACATTTTTTGTTATTAATAATATCTATACAACAAATTATAGATTTATAGGAGCATTTAGTATATTTATTGTTCAACTGCTGTATATAATGTTCCTTCTCATGTGAAAGATTCATAAAGGACAAACACAACCTAGACAACCCCCCGCCCCCCCCCCCCCCCCCACACACACACACACCTTTGTTTTCGCAATGGGCGCTAACAACCCTCCCCCACACTTCCCTAGGATCTTTCCAAGTTATCAACTCTGAAACCAGGGAACAAAATCATTAGTGTCCAATTATCTTAAGCCTAGCACGATAACCTCTCTCAGAAGCTGATGCTAAAATATGCACACAGTTCTGATGTCTAGACAGCTATGATGTGCAGATGAGGGGCACCCTATTTGCAGAACAGCAATGCATCCCAAATGAAAGAGTGTTATTAAGGAAGTATAATCACTGGGATAACTAATTACATCAAGGCTACATACTTAATTAAACCCATTACAGTTATTGTTCCCAAGGAGGATAGGTCAGACAAATCGACTATCCCCTGATGCAGTGCTATACTAACAGTAGTGCTAGAAAATTAAACAAAGCAGTAAACAACCCACAAGCTAAGGAAAAAGTTTAACAACATTCAGGGCGATGTAATAAGCTGAGATAGATCTGTCGCAGGTTTGTGTGTGTGTGGATTATGCATATTTTTCCATGCTAATCTTAGGTGTGTCTTTAGTAAGGCAGTTAGTGCAGAAAAAAATGCATGCACAAACCTGATCAAAAAATCGCAGCTTATTTAACACCAGTCCATGTTAATGCTTTGTAAAGGAGGTAATTAACTATTCATGGGCAATGCAGAGAGCCGTGCTGGTGTTATTGCAGACTGTTTTAAGTGTGTATTTTATTGCCTGGGTCAGGGCAATAGTTAAGCAGAAGCACCTGTCTGGAAGTTGAAAAATTAAGCAGCAGAATCCAGGTCTGAGAGGGGACAGGCACATGTCAGAAATGCTGAATACTTTTGTATCCCCTTCCACATCTCTGCGGCATTTCCCCTGCTCACCGGCATCTGTCATTACGGCTCCCACCTGGTTGGTGACAGATCATGAAGGGATTAGACTAGACAATGCTCTACCCACTTTCAGTCCCACTACTGGATCACTAACTCACTACTGTCTTAAGGGCTTTCAACCAAGAATCAATCATGGGTCACCACATTAATGTGTGTTTGTGCGCAATTTATTACATAGGGCCTTCAGCGCACATTTTAGCATGCATATCTGCACAGATATTTGTTTTGTGTGGATTTTCTGCGCATATCTCATTTGCATGCCATCTTCCTATTACATCTTGTGGAAGTGCCTACTTTTGCCGCGCACGCACACACAAAAAAAAAATGCATAATTAGCGCTGGCTGATTTCACCACAAGTCTTATTACAACAGCCCCATAGTATTTATTTATTTATTTGTAAACTTTTCTATACTGATATTCGTGGCAACAACATATCGGTTTACATTGTAACAGCAAGGAGGAAAATACATTGAACGGTGGGGGGGGCGGGGGGCTACATGGGATATATAGGAACAGTAAGCTTAGCGAGGGAAATAAGTGAACTAGTCAGCAACATCAACAACTAGATAATAAAAGAAGCAAAGTAAATACTCAACAATAATTATAAGTATAATTGCAACCACTATCACAACAGAAAGATAATTGTAATTGTGATTGCAACTACAATCACAGACCAGTTTCCAACATAAATTGTAGCAGAGATATGTACAAGGTACATCAAAGACAGTGAATAAACAAGTTAGACTGCATTTTTAAATAGTCAATAAGGCAGCTAGTAAGCAGTAGGTAGTGTGTCTATTTTTAAAAGTCTGTAAGGCAGCTAGTAAGCGGTACTGAGTGTTTGTATTTAAAAAAAAAAAAAAAAAAGTAGCTGGAAGCTAGAAATAAGCTAGGAGCAGTGTATACCTAAGTAAAAAGATTGAAAAGTTCAGTCCAGTTACTCACCTTGGAAAGGTGTTGAGGTAGTGTGACTTGGTTTGAATAGGTACCAACATTTGTTAATCAAGAGAGCAGTGAGTCACTCTAGCTGACTAACTGAAGTTAGACTGTTTGTATTTCCCAACCCTCCCATCCCTCGCCCACCCACCCCTAGCTCATCCTTTAATTTATAGGCAGGTGCCACTTTCATTAAAAAAAAAACAAACAGCAACAACAACAACAAAAACTTTATTGTATTCACTAATACATTTAAAGGATGTTAATTAGACACATTCCTACTCCCATAGCAACCTAAAACTTAACTAGGTACTGATTAAAATTGAGATGAAGGCAGCAGTCCAGCAGCAAGAGGGGGGCTTCCCAGTCTTTTGCATCGAGTGTCACATGTATGAATTTTTAACCCACCGGTGAGAACTTGTACATGTGCATGCGATGCAAAGAGCTCCTGGCTCTCAGAGAACGAGTCCAATCTCTGGAGGCTAGAGTGGCAGACCTGAAGGAGCTGAGGCAGACAGAGAGGTATATAGATGAGACCTTCAGGGACATAGTAGCCAAGTCCCAACTTCAGGCTGGCAGCCCTGGTGCTGCCTTGGAGGAAGAAGGTCTCATGATTGGAAAGCATCAACCTGGTGTAGCAGGAAAGGATCCTGTAGCAAGGACCTGCTCTCCAGGTGATGCACTATCCTTTCGTACCGAGGATATCTCCCCAAGGCCTACTGCCCTGGAGGGAAGGGTTAGGTCAGCCGTCATAGTAGGTGATTTGATTATTAGGAATGTAGACAGCTGCACTAACTGCCTTACTGGTGGGCATGAGGATCGCCTAGTAACATGCCTACCTGGTGTGAAGGTGGCAGACCTCACGCCACCTTTGCACCAGGTAGGCCCACCAGGTAGGCCCAGCACTGTCTGGGGAGGAGTCGGCTGTCGTGGTACATGTGGGCACCAACGACATAGGAAAATGTGGGAGGGAGGTTCTGGAAGCCAGATTTAGACTCTTAGGTAGAAAACTTAAATCCAGAACCTCCAGGGTAGCATTCTCTGAAATGCTCCCTGTTCCACGCACAGGTCACCAGAGGCAGGCGGAGCTGCGGAGACTCAATGCGTGGATGAGACGATGGTGCAAGGAAGAGGGATTCAGTTTTGTTAGGAACTGGGGAACCTTTTGGGGAAGGGGGAGTCTCTTACATAAGAACATAAGAACATAAGAAAATGCCATACTGGGTCAGACCAAGGGTCCATCAAGCCCAGCATCTTGTTTCCAACAGTGGCCAATCCAGGCCATAAGAACCTGGCAAGTACCCAAAAACTAAGTCTATTCCATGTAACCATTGCTAATGGCAGTGGCTATTCTCTAAGTGAATTTAATAGCAGGTAATGGACTTCTCCTCCAAGAACTTATCCAATCCTTTTTTAAACACAGCTATACTAACTGCACGAACCACATTCTCTGGCAACAAATTCCAGAGTTTAATTGTGCGTTGAGTAAAAAAGAACTTTCTCCGATTAGTTTTAAATGGGCCCCATGCTAACTTCATGGAGTGTCCCCTAGTCTTTCTACTATCTGAAAGAGTAAATAACCGATTCACATCTACCCGTTCTAGACCTCTCATGATTTTAAACACCTCTATCATATCCCCCCTCAGTCGTCTCTTCTCCAAGCTGAAAAGTCCTAACCTCTTTAGTCTTTCCTCATAGGGGAGTTGTTCCATTCCCCTTATCATTTTGGTAGCCCTTCTCTGTACCTTCTCCATCGCAATTATATCTTTTTTGAGATGCGGCGACCAGAATTGTACACAGTATTCAAGGTGCGGTCTCACCATGGAGCGATACAGAGGCATTATGACATTTTCCGTTTTATTCATCATTCCTTTTCTAATAATTCCCAACATTCTGTTTGCTTTTTTGACTGCCGCAGCACACTGAACCGACGATTTCAATGTGTTATCCACTATGACACCTAGATCTCTTTCTTGGGTTGTAGCACCTAATATGGAACCCAACATCGTGTAATTATAGCATGGGTTATTTTTCCCTATATGCATCACCTTGCACTTATCCACATTAAATTTCATCTGCCATTTGGATGCCCAATTTTCCAGTCTCACAAGGTCTTCCTGCAATTTATCACAATCTGCTTGTGATTTAACTACTCTGAACAATTTTGTGTCATCTGCAAATTTGATTATCTCACTCGTCGTATTTCTTTCCAGATCATTTATAAATATATTGAACAGTAAGGGTCCCAATACAGATCCCTGAGGCACTCCACTGTCCACTCCCTTCCACTGAGAAAATTGCCCATTTAATCCTACTCTCTGTTTCCTGTCTTTTAGCCAGTTTGCAATCCACGAAAGGACATCGCCACCTATCCCATGACTTTTACTTTTCCTAGAAGCCTCTCATGAGGAACTTTGTCAAACGCCTTATGAAAATCCAAGTATACTATATCTACCGGTTCACCTTTATCCACATGTTTATTAACTCCTTCAAAAAAGTGAAGCAGATTTGTGAGGCAAGACTTGCCCTGGGTAAAGCCATGCTGACTTTGTTCCATTAAACCATGTCTTTCTATATGTTCTGTGATTTTGATGTTTAGAACACTTTCCACTATTTTTCCTGGCACTGAAGTCAGGCTAACCGGTCTGTAGTTTCCCGGATCGCCCCTGGAGCCCTTTTTAAATATTGGGGTTACATTTGCTATCCTCCAGTCTTCAGGTACAATGGATGATTTTAATGATAAGTTACAAATTTTTACTAATAGGTCTGAAATTTCATTTTTTAGTTCCTTCAGAACTCTGGGGTGTATACCATCCGGTCCAGGTGATTTACTACTCTTCAGTTTGTCAATCAGGCCTACCACATCTTCTAGGTTCACCGTGATTTGATTCAGTCCATCTGAATCATTACCCATGAAAACCTTCTCCATTACGGGTACCTCCCCAACATCCTCTTCAGTAAACACCGAAGCAAAGAAATCATTTAATCTTTCCGCGATGGCCTTATCTTCTCTAAGTGCCCCTTTAACCCCTCGATCATCTAACGGTCCAACTGACTCCCTCACAGGCTTTCTGCTTCGGATATATTTTAAAAAGTTTTTACTGTGAGTTTTTGCCTCTACAGCCAACTTCTTTTCAAATTCTCTCTTAGCCTGTCTTATCAATGTCTTACATTTAACTTGCCAATGTTTATGCTTTATCCTATTTTCTTCTGTTGGATCCTTCTTCCAATTTTTGAATGAAGATCTTTTGGCTAAAATAGCTTCTTTCACCTCCCCTTTTAACCATGCCGGTAATCGTTTTGCCTTCTTTCCACCTTTCTTAATGTGTGGAATACATCTGGACTGTGCTTCTAGAATGGTATTTTTTAACAATGACCACGCCTCTTGGACATTTTTTACTTTTGTAGCTGCTCCTTTCCGTTTTTTTCTAACAATTTTTCTCATTTTATCAAAGTTTCCCTTTTGAAAGTTTAGCACGAGAGCCTTGGATTTGCACACTGTTCCTTTTCCAGTCATTAAATCAAATTTGATCATATTATGATAACTATTGCCAAGCGGCCCCACCACCGTTACCTCTCTCACCAAGTCCTGTGCTCCACTGAGAATTAGATCTAAAATTGATCCCTCTCTTGTCGGTTCCTGAACCAATTGCTCCATAAAGCTATCATTTATTCCATCCAGGAACGTTATCTCTCTAGCGTGACCCGATGATACATTTACCACCCTTAGCCAGGGTGGAACCAGACTGCTGGCGCTAACCTTTAAAAAGGAGATAGAGCAGCTTTTAAACTAGAACAAAGGGGAAAGCCGACTGTCGCTCAGCAGCGCATGGTTACGAGAGAGAGGTATCTTCAAAGGATACTAATGATGCATTAGAATTAGGGCATCCCGACAGTCAGATTCCAATAATAAGAAAAATAGTCCAAGTGCCTGTAACTAAAAACTCACCTGAGCTAAAAAACTCTAACTTATCCCTATCAATTAAAAGCAGAATGAAAATACAAACAAAAAACTAACTTTGAAATGTTTGTATGCTAATGCCAAAAGTCTAAGACATAAGATGGGAGAATTAGAATGTATAGCAGTGAATGATGACATAGACTTAATTGGCATCTCAGAGACATGGTGGAAGGAGGACAATCAATGGGACAGTGCTATAACGGGGTACAAATTATATCGCAATGACAGAGAGGAGCACCCGGGAGGCGGTGTGGCGCTTTATGTCTGGGATGGCATAGAGTCCAATAGGATAAACATCCTGCATGAGACTAAATGCACAATTGAATCTTTCTGGGTAGGAATCCCTTGTATGTCGGGGAAGACTATAGTGATAGGAGTATACTACCATCCACCTGGTCAAGATGGTGAGACTGACAGTGAAATGCTAAAAGAAATTAGGGAAGCTAACCAAATTGGTAGTGCGGTAATAATGGGAGACTTCAATTACCAAAAATATCCAAATTTTGTACAAAATACAACGATAAAGTAAACACTGCTATCAGAAACATTGTATAAATAATATTTCAAAATTAATGTGTGTATTTTTTTCATAATTCTTTTACTACATTATTATGGACCATCATACCACCTGTGACATGCATGCATTTGATGCCTGTGTTTTCAGTCACATTGGGTCATCTTTAATCATCGGTCCTATAAAAGTTTTAAATGGAAGCAGTCTTTTTGCTTTTTTTACTTTTTTTAAACTTTTTTCTCAAATTAGTGTGTGGAGTAGTTTTTACTTTCATGTAAATCCTGCTCTTCAAAAACAGTCCTGCTTGAATGCCTCTGTTGGCGTTTTAGAACATTTCAAAAGTGAATCACTTGCCTTTTTGTTCTTCCAAGGCTGAGCGCTGCCGCGCTGTTCTTCGGTGTACCACTTTGCACACGGGTGTCCCCCGTTCGTTGTTTACTAGCGCCGCGGTGCTGCCGCACAGGTCTAGGCTGAGCGCCGCCACGCCGAATCTGGCGGCGCTCAGCCTAGACCTGTGTGGATGTGAGGTGAGCGTGTTTTAGGGTGGGCACATGAAGAGTACCATTCTTGGAGGCTCTAATGAGTCGCTTTGAGCGTTTGGGTTGGAATGGTTCTTCAAGCTAACTGGAATTGTTGATGTGTATGGCTTTGTGGATTATGGTGAGGGTTTTATAGACAATATGGGAAGGGATAGGGAGCCAGTGCAAGTCTTTGAGGATGGGAGTAATATGGTCATATTTGCAGGCATTGGATATAGTTCGTGCTATTGCATTCTGCAGTAGTTGGAGTGGTTTAAGAGAGGTGGAGGGGAAGCCTAGAAAGAGAGAGTTGCAGTAGTCAAGTTTTAAAGCGAGGGTGGCTTGTATGACAGTGCGGAAGTCGCTGGTATGCAGTAGAAGTTTTATTTTTTTCATGGCTTTGAGGTTGTAGTAGCCTTCCTTGAGGATTTTATTGATATGATTTTTTAGGTTCAATTGCTGGTCAAGTTGCACCCCAAGGTTTTGTGCGCAGGGCTGCATAAGGTAGGAGTTAAAGGCAGGATCATTTGCAAGGTTGGGATTGGGGGGGGGGGGATATGTTGTGAGATGAGGAGCCGTTCAGTTTTTGAAGAATTAAGGGCGAGGTGGAGATTGGAGAGTAGGGAATTTATGGAGGCAAGGCAGTTCTTCCAGAATTCAATTGCATTGGTAAGGGAATCGCAAACAGGAATAATAATTTGATCATCTGCGTAAAGGTAGAACTTGAGACCAAGATCTGTAAGGAGATGACAGAGAGGGATGAAGTAGATATTGAAAAGGGTGGATGAGAGGGAGGAGCCTTGGGGAACTCCTTGGGGCAGGGTATGGTGGGAGGATTTGGCATTGCCTATTTTAACAGAGTATTGTCTATTAGAGAGATAGGAGGTGAACCAGCTAAGTGCTGCGCATGAGAAGCCAATGTCAGTGAGACGGGAGAGGAGTTGGGTGTGGCTTACGGTGTTGAATGCAGCAGAGATGTCCAAGAGGGCAAGGATGAAGCAATGTCCTTGGTCCATTCCCCTGATGAGGTGATCAGAGAGGGAGAGTAGCAGTGTTTCTGTATTAAGGTGCTTACGAAAGCCGAATTGTGAAGGGTGGAGTATATTATTTTCTTCAAGGTAGTTTGTTAGCTGGGAGTTGACTACCTTCTCCATGATTTTTGAAATGAATGGGAGGTTAGAGAAAAGCCAATAGTTAGCTGGGTCTTGTGGATCTAGGGAGGGTTTTTTACAAAGGGGTTTGATCACCACATGCTTGAGGGAGTTGGGAACAATGCCTGAAGAAAGGGAGCTGTTTATGATGGTAGCTAAATGTTTGGCTACCGTGTTCGGTATCAAGAGTAGGGCTTTTGTGGGAATGGTGTCTGAAGGGTGGGAGGCAGGTTTAATCTTTTTGAGGATGGATGTGATTTCAATCGATGAGGTGAGCTCAAGGGAGTCTTGGGTGGCAGGTGTAGAATGGGGGTCTTGTGAGGTATGAAGAGGTTCGGGAGGGAATCTGAGGAGGATATTTGATATTTTGCTATGGAAGTAATGAGCCAGTTGTTCACTTTTGTTCTTTTCTTCGTTATCGGGGATGGAGGGGGGGGGGGGGGGGTCAGACTTGGTGAGTTTGGCGACGTATGAGAAGAGAGCTTTTGGATTGTAGATATAGTCATGTATTCTTGCAGAGAAGTCACGTTTGGCATTTAGTGTGGAAGATCTGTAAATGTGAAGTGCGGATTTGAAGATGGAAGCTTTCTGACGGGAAGGGTCTTTCCACCAGGCTCTCTCTTTTTGTTTAAGGTCATACTTTTTTTGTTTCAGTTCAGCTGTGTACCAAGGTTTTAGGTTTTTGGCCATAGGATTTAGTTCTTGTCTGATGAATGGGCAGTGTTTATCTGCAATGTCTAAGGTGAGGTTGCTCCAGGATTCAATTGCAGCAGTGGGGTTAGAGCAATCGAGTTTGTGGATGGAGTTGGAGAGGGCAGAGATAAGATCATTGCTGGGTCAGGATTTTCTATAATTAATAGTGTTGTTGGGAACAGGGTGGTGTGAGATGGATGTCTTTATAGAGAGGAAAGTTTTGATGAGGGAATGGTCTGACCATGGAACAGGAGTGCAGACGGGAGTGTTAGTTGCGAGGATCTGAGAGTTGATAAACAACAAACCTAGCATGTGCCCAGCTTTATGGGTAGGGGAGGATATGATTTGCTTATAACCCATGGCCTGAAGGGAGTTGAGAAGGGCTTCACAGGTTGAGGAGCGTGGGGAGACATCAACGTGAAGATTGAAATCTCCTAAAATAATAGCCGGTGTTTCGATGTTGATATTGTCTGAAATGAATTTGATAAAGGGGGAGGGATTAAGTTATATGAGGCCGGGGGGTGCATAGATGAGGCAGACTTGAAGGTCATGGGATTTGAATAGCCCAATCTCAAATTTGGTGGGGGGTTCGATAGTTATGGGTTTGAGTTTTATGTTTTTGACTGCAAGGAGGAGGCCACCGCCTCTTTTCTTAGGTCTTGGGATGGAGAAAATGTCATATGTAAGGTTGGGGAGCTGGTTGAGGAAGACCGTGTCAGAGTCTTTAAGCCAGGTCTCTGTGACAGCACAGATGTCTGGTTTGCAGTCAATTAGAAAGTTGTTGAGAATTATGTTTTTCTTGGCAAGAGATTGGGCATTGAAGAAAATTATGGCTAGTGTGGTTAGACCAAGGAACTGTGTAGCTGGTGAGGTGAGGATAGGGATTAGGGATTTGCGATGGGAAGGGTGGTTGTGAGGTGTGAGATAAGGAGATCTGCGGAGGTGGTAGTGGATGCATGGGATAGGTAAGTTGAGGTTGCTTGCCATGCTTCTTGCCATGCTGGCCTTGGTGGCTGAGATTGATTCCAGTAGGGAGTAGCGTAGGGATGGAGTAGGCAGAGGGCAGGAGAGACAGCAGAAGTACAATCGTAATGTAAATCGTAAAACAAAGATCTAGATGCTAAGGCAATATGCCAATAATTGCATGGATGACAATGACGAAAAGGTTTCAATAGCAACGACTTAAATCAAAGGCATATCAAGCATCGCGGGGCAGCAGGACAATGAGGGTAAAGGGTAGGTTATTTGCAAGGGGTGCATAAAGGGGCACACTAAGGGGCAAGCCCCTTGGTCGAGCTCCTTTGACGCGCAATGCCTGGCGTGCGACGCCAGAGGTCGGGGCCGGGAATTTAAAGTTCCCTCCGGCCCCGGATGATGATGAGGTGGGGTGGGCAGGCCGAAAACCTCATGGCTGATGGACGCAGGCAGGCAGGTGATCTTGTGGCTCCAGGGGGGGCTCCAGGACCCTGACAGGTCAGCGCTGGATGCACGGGAGTGGAAGGCCAGGTCTGATGCATCAGGCTGTGAAGTATCGGGTCAAACTGAGAAAAATCTTGCCAGTATGTTGGAGTCGTACGACGAGGGCACACTAAGGGGTGCACCAAGGGGCAGGCCCCTTAGGTCGCGCTCCTTCGTGTGCTCGCCGCCCGGCATGTGGCACCACGGACAGAAGCCCAGATCTAAAGGGCTTTCGGTGCTTTAGGTGCCTCCCTCCCAGGCGTTGACATCAGTGCGGCTCCCACCTCTCTATTGGCTGGACGGCCGGAGCTCAGGGAAGGAATGTCCAGGGAAGGCCTTGTGGTCCTCGGGTTGTCGGCTGGATGGGCTGGTGCATCTGCTGGGCGGCGAGGCGATCGAGGGCAGCAAGCAGGCGGGTCGGGCCGGAAAAGAGCGAGCCGCGGAGAGAAGCCCAGATTTAAAGGGCTTTCGGTGCTTTAGGTGCCTCCCTCCCAGGCGCTGACATCAGCGTGGCTCCTACCTCTCTATTGGCTGGACGGCCAATATAGAATTACTGTAAAAGGGAGGCACATGTGCAAGCATAAATTATGCATGCGTGTATTTCTAATTGCAATTCATAGCATTCCTCTTTATTTTCGCATCACTCAAAAATGTTGCTAGCTAAGAGAATATGTTGTTATAGCAGATATATTACATGTACAAAATGGCTTGCTGTGCATTATATACAGGGATCATGAACTTTTTTTTTTAACCTTTTTATTTAACAGAGAGAAATGAACTTTTCTATAATCAGCAACTACTTTCATTGTATCTATATGTAACTTGATGTACTGCATAGTGCATGTAGAAATGCCAAAACAAAGAATATAACATGTTTTTAGAGATCTGGGGAATTTTATTTAGAAGAAAAATTGTGAAAGTTAATGAAAATGATATAATTTCAGTTTTCACAGATTGCTGCAGAACACCAGGATACTATAAATTGATATTTATTAGTTTCTTTATGATGGCCGACACAAGCCTTGCTCTCCTGGAGCTTAGGGTTTAAGGTACAGAACTGTAAACCAGGAAATCCTATGCAGCATTTAGCGGGGACCTTGTAAAATGGATTTATCTATGCTGTACTCAAATTTAAGGCCTGCTTTGTCAGACCTTTATCCTTAGGGCTTTCAGCCTGGTTTGATTCCAGATTTATTTATTTATTTTAAGATTTCTTACCCACACACTCCAATATTCAAGGCAGGATACATTAAAACAAACAAATCCAAGAATCAAATCAACAAACATTTATCACTGTTGCTACAACCCACTTTGGTCTTCTGCTATTTGTCTGCACATTGACAGCTTGTGCCTCAGATTCATCTGCCCAAGATTCATCTGCCCAGATTCATAAGCTTTTATGTCTCAAATGCCTGCCCAAGATTTGATTATTTTAATCATGGAGCTCAGTAAAATCTGAGGAAACCCAGTGTAGATCAAAGAAACTCTACAGAGATGTGGAAACCCATAAGTCTTCCTTTAACATTTTCTCACCAAATTTACCAGCACAGTTTGCACCTGATATATATATCATCTGCACAAATTTTCACTTTTTAAATCCAAAAATATGTACGTAAGAGCAAACCTTCTCTCCAAATCCATCCTCAGGGATGCCTCTGCTCAGTCCAGGTAAACTTATGTATGGATATGACACTCTTTTATAAATTTACCTGCATGTCAGGTGGGAAATTTTATACAAAGCCAATTCTGTGCTTAAAACACTGTTTTATCCACAGAAATCCTTTTGAGTGTTACCCTCCAAGAATGCTATTTTCAAAGCCATTTACCTAGTAAACATATACATTTGTTCAGGTAAATTGGTGTGTCTGAAAACTGCCCTCACTCAGCCCAGCTAAAACGTTTTGGGAGGGCTTCCACAGCATGAAAACTTGTAACCAAGTTAAAGAGGGTTCCCATGGGTGTGTTTATGTAAACTACAATGCACATGGGAGTTTAGAAAGTATGCATGCTAGTTTCTACCCTCATTCCCCCATCCCCCCTCAATCTTGGTCTGCTCAAACAGCAGGTGAAAAGTATACGAATGTTCATGAAGGTGAATTTTAAAAGTCAGGCATGAGCCAAAATCGGGAGATGTGCATGCATGTAGGATGTGTAGGACATGTAGGACATGCATGCATCCAGCTGATCTTAAAAGCCCCCTCACACACACACATGCACACACAAGTCCCGAAGCATGAATATCTCACATTGGACAAAAAAAGGAAAAATGTGAGCATGGTGGGGGGGGGGGCATGGGCATTCTGGGGCGGAGTCAAGAGATAGGCGCACAAGTAGCATGGGCCTGGCTGCGCACACAGTTCCAGTACCACATAACTTTACTTCTAATGTGGAGGAGGTGTATTAATAAAAGTATTTCCAGGTATCTGTGAGGAGTTTAAGTGATCTGGGGTAACTGGGGGGCGTGCACGCTAAAGACCAGGAAGGAATGGAGGATCTAGCTGTAGACCGGGTGAACTGGTGAAACTGGTCAAGTCATAGACATGCGTCTGTCATAAAATTCCCTCACTTATCCCTAGATTTATCAAAATGCTATATTTATAGCAGAAATAACGCCCACAATAAAAAAAGGGTTGTGGTAAGAGAGAGAGAGACTATTTATATACCATTGTAAGAGGGGGCACATTTAACACGGTGTGGGGGTTTGGGAGGGGGGTAGGTTTGGTGGGCAGTTTTACATACACAGGAGGAGGTACGAACAACAAAGTTGACATCACAGAAGATTTTCTGTTGTTTGAATTGATGAAAGGTACACGAGGAGTTGATTTGTACAATACACTCTACCTAGCTTGTTGCACTCTCTACCTAGCTTGTTTGAAGGTGTACTTATTTCTGACATTAAAGCCCACCTTGCTGTGCATTACTCTATTGCATTTGACATTATGAGCCGATCATTACCATTAACTCTGCCCAAACTCCTCCCACTTGTATAGCAAATGTAATATTTGCATAATAGCACGCATTGTGCTATTTAATGCATGCGTTATGGTGACATCGCAAAATGATAAATGACTCTGTAAGGCTATTCAAACCCAACTTATGCTGTTGGGAAACACACAAGCTTAAAATTAGGCGCAGATATAAGCACTCTTTTTTATACATAAGAAGGTAAGACTTTGCCAAACTGGGTCAGACCAATGGTCCATCAATCCCAGCATCCTTTTTCCAACAGTGGCCAATCCAAATCACAAGTACTGGCAAGTACCCCAAAACTAAGTATATCCCATGATACTAATGCTAGTAATAGCAGTGGCTATTTTCTAAGTCAACTTGATTAATAGCAGGTAATGGACTTCTCCTCCAAGAACTTGTTCAAACCTTTTTTAAACCCAGCTACACTAACTGCACTAACCACATCCCCTGGCATCAAATTCCAGAATTTAATTGTGCATTGAATGAAAAATAATTTTCTACGATTAGTTTTAAATGTGCTACATGCTAACTTCATGGAGTGCCCCCTAGTCCTTCTATTATCCAAAAGAGTAAATAACCAATTCACATTTACCTGTTCTAGACCTTTCATGATTTTAAAGACCTCTATCATATCCCTCCTCTGCCATCTGTTTTCCAAGCTGAATAGCCCTACCCTCTTCAGCCTTTCCTCTTAGGGGAGCTGTTCCATCCCCTTTATCATTTTGATCGCCTTTCTCTGTACTTTCTCCATCGCAACTATATATTTCTTGAAATTCGGTGACAAGAATTCTACACAGTACTCAAGGTGTGGTCTCCCCTTGGAGCGATACAGAGGCATTATGACATCCTCCATTTTTTTCACCATTCCCTTCCTAATAATTCATAAAATTCTGTTTGCTTTTTTGACTGCCGCAGCACACTGAGCTGACGATTTCAAAGTATTATCCACTATGATGCCTAGATCTCTTTCCTGGGCGGTAGCTCCTAATATGGAACCTAACATCGTGTAACTACAGCATGGGTTATTTTTCCCTATATGCATCACCTTGCAGTTATCCACATTAAATTTCACCTGCCATTTGGATGCCCAATTTTCCAGTCTCACAAGATCCTCCTGCAATTTATCACAATCCGCTTGTGATTTAATCACTCTGAATAATTTTGTATCATCTGCAAATTTGTTTACCTCACTCATATTCCTTTCCAAGTCATTTATAAATATATTGAAAAGCACTGGTCCAAGTACAGCTCCCTGAGGCACTCCACTGTTTACCCTTTTCCACTGAGAAAATTGTCCATTTAATCCTTCTCTCTGTTTCTTGTCTTTTAACCAGTTTGTAATCCATGAAAGGACATCGCCTCCTATCCCATGACTTTTTACTTTTCTTAGAAGCCTCTGATGAGGAACTTTGTCAAATGCTTCTGAAAATCAAAATACACTGTATCCACCAGATTATGTTTATTAACACCTTCAAAAAAGTGAAGCAGATTTGTGAGGCAAGACTTGCCTTGGGTAAAGCCATGCTGACTTTGTTCCATTAAACCATGTCTTTCTATATGTTCTGTGATTTTGATATGTTCTCTTAGCCTTAGCTAAGAGAGAATTAGCTGGCAAGTTAAATGTCTTACATTTAACTTGCCAGCGTTTATGCTTTATCCTATTTTCTTCTGTTGGATCCTTCTTCTATTTTTTGAAAGAAGATCTTTTGGCTAAAATTAGAGATGCCCAATCGTTTCCACTTTCAGTTTCCTGTAGCCGTGGGAAAAGTTCGTATTCCTGCGGATCGTCATTTATTTTTCGTATAGAATTGTTTTCTGTTTAGCATGCACTAACGGGAGTTAGTGCGTGCTAGCTCCCATTAGTGTGCGCTAACACAAACCTGTTAGCACGCACCTCAATCCTTCACATTTAATTATTCACAATTATTTACCAAAAAAAACCCCCAAACCCACTCCAACCCTTCAGATCTAATCATTTACAATCCCCCACCCTCTCGACCCTCCCAAAACTTGCCTAAAGTCCCTGGTGGTCCAGCGGGGGTGCAGGGAGCGATCTCCTGCTCTCGGGCTGTCAGCTGCCAGTAAGCAAAATGGCGCCAGTGGCCCTTTGCCCTTACCATGTGACAGGGGCTAATGGTGCCATTGGCTGGCCCCTGTCACATGGTAGGAGCAATGGACAGCCGGCGCCATCTTATAAAAATGGCATGGGACATCCATTGCTCCTACCATGTGACAGGGGCCGGCCAATGGCACCGATAGCCCCTGTCACATGGTAAGGGAAAAGGGCCATCGGCTCCATTTTCATTTGTGGCAGCCGATGGCCCGAGAGGGGGACATTGCTCCTGAGACCCCCGCTGGACCCCCGCTGGGGGACCCCCACCCTCCCAACCCCCCCAAAACTTTGGGGGGGTTGGGAGGGTGGGGGATTGTAAATAATTAGATCTGAAGGGTTGGGGTGGGTTGGGGGGGTTTAGGGGGGGTTGTTTCTGTGTGCCCTTTCTTCCCCACCCCAAAATAATAAGAAAACCACACCCCCGATACATTTATTTATTTATTTATTTTGTGGTTTTTTATATACCACAGCACGTAAAAAACATCACCTCGGTTTACAATAAACAATAAATCAGCAACAGGCTTACATACAATATAAATTAAGGTGGACATAATATAAATTGATTAAGAATAATTTCAGAACAAAATATAATATAAATCAATTTAGAACCAGTTAAGCACAAAATGCAATTAAACTAATTATAGTCATATTCCATAGATAATGGCGAGTCAAAGAATCATAAACCGGGGGGTCAGAGCGTGATAATAAAGCAGAGCGCAAAATAAATTAGGGGAGTGGGAATAGGATCAGGGATAAATTAGGATCAGGGATAAATTAGGGGAGTGGGAATAGGATCAGGGAGACAGAGAACATGTAAATCAGCATTTCAGCAGAGGAGGTGTTCATAGCGTGTAAGCTTGTTCAAACAGCCAGGTTTTGAGGTTTTGTTTGAATTTCTTATGGCAGGGTTCGAGACGCAGGTCAGAGAGCATTTTGTTCCATATGTTGATTCCAGCTATAGTGAAAGAGAGGTCTCTTGTAGCGACGTGTTTGATGTGTTTGAGTGAAGAAGCGGCGAGTTTAGCTTGGTGCATACTTCTTATTGGTCTCTTTGATGTATGGAAAATAAAATGATCGGAGAACCATTGCATATCTGGGTTATGGATTGACTTATGAATGAGGGTGAGAACTTTGAATATAATCCTAGATGCTACAGGAAGCCAGTGCAGGAACATGAGAGCTGGTGTAATGTGTTCATGGCGGTGAGTATTAGTGAGTAGGCGTGCTGCAGCGTTTTGTAGCATCTGTAGAGGTTGAATTGTATTTTTAGGGAGACCTAGTAGTATAGCGTTGCAGTAGTCTAGTTTTGACAATATTGTGGCTTGTAACACTGTCCGGAAGTCATGTGGATGTAGAAGAGGTTTAATTCCTTTTAGCGTATGTAGCTTGAAGAAACCATTTTTCATAGTGGCCGAGATGAATTTCTTTAAGGAGAAATGATTATCTATAATAACGCCAAGGCTGCGGACTTGCTGCAAATGTGAAGAGTCTGATGGAGAAAGTAGAGTGGGGTTAGAGGAGATGTTATTGTGTGGTGTGATGATGAGGAGCTCTGTCTTGGTAGTGTTTATGGCTAGGAAATTTTCTGTGAGTAATTTTTTTATTTCAACCAGAGCTGTATCCCAAGTTTTTAGAGCATTAGCAAGGGAATCGTTGATGGGGATGAGGATCTGTACATCATCGGCGTATATGAAATGTAGTAGATCCAGTTTCACCAGAAGTCGACAGAGAGGAGATAGGTATAGGTTGAAAAGAGTTGATGAAAGAGAGGATCCTTGTTGCGATCCCCCCTGCTGCTGCGCTGCAGGAGGTCTCTTACCTTCCTCCAGAGGCCGCTCTGAAGCCAGGGCCTCGCCTGCGCATCATCCAGGACTTGCTCCAGGGCCTGAGAGGCCTAGCTGCTCCTGAGGCATGCCGGTGGCTTGCAGCCTCAGTGTTTGGACTTCCTGTTGGGCGACGCCCTTCCCTAGGGGCTGGCCCGCAGCTCTCTACCCTAGTTATAGGACCAGCGGTGGGCGGTCCTGGCAAGCTCCTCCCAGGGAGTTGCCTTCTACCTCCAGTATTTAAGGACTTTCTGTTCACTGTGTCTTCGCCTTGGATCTGAGCATTACAGTCGCCTGTAACCTAGCCGATCCAGGTCCATGTTTGACGGCGCCTTGTCCTGTCTCTGCTTGATGTTCCTGATGTCCAGTGTCTCTGCCTTGATGTCTGTCTCTGACCCTGCCTAGATGTTTGTTCCTGTGCCTGCCAGCCGTAAGGGCTTCGGATGTGAGTTTCCCAGCATCGGAGTCCTGTTCGCCTGGGTCTTCCCCGCACCCTCCTTCTCAGCGTGGTCCGCGACCAGCCTCCCAGGGCTGTGTAGGGCGCGTCTGGGACAGGGTGGTCCGTGACTCAGTCCCACGGGTGGGCTGAGTAGGGCGCCCTGATGGACAGTGCAATGTTCCCGTCCAGCCTTGTCTACAGTGTCTGCTTCAGCCCGTACCCTGATGTCTTCCTCTGCCAGCCGAGGGGGCTTCGGATGTGAGTATCCCAGCATCGGAGTTCCTACTCGCCTGGATCCTTCTAGTGTCTCGCTTCAGCCCTTGTCCTGATGTCTCCGTCTGCTTCAGCCTGCTTCTGCCCTGTCTGATGTCATCTGTTTAAGGACTCTGTCTGCCCTCGCCTCTGTCCGGCCTGCTGCCCATTGCCGTTCCCTGCGGCAGGTCCGAAAGGGCCGGGAACAGTCGGAGGACCGTTCATTAGTCAACTTCCCCGTGTTGGCTACCATGGGCATGCAGGTCCAGCGGAGGGCCGGACTTCCTGCTTCTGTTCCTGCCTGCCTGGCTCACCATGCCGGCTCAGCTCACCTCCCACGGTGTGGCCTTGGGCTCCTCCTGGGGTCCTGCCGTGGCCCAAGGGCTCACCACCCACCCGAGACGACCGCGCCCGCGCGCGCTCGTAACAATCCTTGTGGAACACCTTGTGAAAGTTTTCTGGGTTTCGAAACATGGCGGTCCATCTTTACACTGTAAGTCCTGTCCTTCAGGAAAGATTGGAGCCAGCATAGTGCAGTGCCAGTGATGCCAATTTGTGAGAGGCGGGAAAGGAGGGTATTGTGGTTGACGGTGTCAAAAGCAGAAGAAATGTCAAGGAGAGCCAGTAAGTTAGAATGACCGGAATCAAGGGTTTTTAGTATTGAATCTGAGAGGGACACTAGAAGAGTTTCTGTGCTGTGGTTCTTACGGAAGACGTATTGTGATGGGAAGAGTATTAGATTCTTGTCAAGAAAGTCTGTGAGTTGCTTGTTGATGACATGATGAAAAAGGAAATATCGTATGATATTTCCTTTCATCATAAAAATGATGCACATCCCTAGCTAAAATAGCCTCTTTCACCTCACCTTTTAACCATGCAGTAATCATTTTGCCTTCCTTCCACCTTTCTTAATGTGTGGAATACATCTGGACTGTGCTTCTAGAATAGTATTTTTTAAACAATGTCTACACATCTTGCACACTTTTTACCTTTATAGCTGCTCCTTTCAGTTTTTTTCTAACTAGTTTTCTAATTTTTTCAAAGTTTCTCTTTTGAAAGTTTAGTGCAAGAGCCGTAGATTTACTTACTGCCCCCTTCCTGTCATTAATTCAAATTTGATTATATTATGATCACTATTGCCAAGCTGCCCCACCACTGTTACCTTCCTCACTAACTCATATGCTCCACTAAGAATTATATCTAAAATTGTACCCTCTCTTGCCGGTTCCAGAACCAATTGCTCCATAAAACTGTCATTTATTCCATCCAGGAACTTTATCTCTCTAGCATGTGCTGATGATACATTTACCCAGTCAATATTGGGGAATTGAAATCTCCCATTATTACTGCACTACCAATTTGGTTAGCTTCCCTATTTTATCTTAACATTTCACTGTCCATCTCACCATCTTGGCCAGGTGGATGGTAGTATACTCCTACTATATCCTGAAAGAGCTACATTGGCTACCCGTATACTTCCGTATCATGTACAAAGCCCTATGTGTCATCTTCAAAACTATACATCAATGCATCTCCCTGGATCTACAAATCCCTCTCCAAGTATACAACTCGACAAGACCTACCAGAGATGTTTACAGAGGCGCCCTCCAAGTTCCCCCTGCGAAAACGACCAGACACATTACCCTAAGAGATCGTGCCACCTCCACAGCTGGCCCTCCTCTGTGGAACTCCATTCCTTCAGATCTCAGAGTGGAACCCTGCCTCCTAACCTTTAGGAAAAGACTTAAGACTTGGTTATTCAAGCAAGCTTTCCCAGACACAATCCAATGACACAATCCACGGACACAATCCAAGGACTCCTCATAACATTTAGCCATTAATCATGCCATTTGTACATAGCATTTAATTTAAGTTAATTTGTATATTGTTTAACCATTTATTCTTTCCTATCTCTTCCTTCTCTTCCAAGTTCTGCTACCCTTGTTAATTGTAACTGTACTTTCGGTCACCACAGTTCTAGTTTGTTGTATTTAACGCACTCCCGTTTCATGTAAACCAGCAAGATATGTTCTCATGATTGCCGGTATATAAAAGCCTTAAATCAATACCTATAAACGACACTTGACCGACGTGCCGCAAATGCGCAGTAGAGACCAGCTCTACCGCGCATGTGCGGGCGAGCACGTCGGCCTCAGGCAGCGTCAGGGAAACAATGGCGGCGTCGAGTGGCGGTTCGCGGCGGCGGTAGCGACGGCGGCGGTTCGCGGCGGCGGCGGGCGGCGGTTCGCAGCGCCGGCGGGCGGCGGCGGTTCGCAGCGGGCGGTGGCAGCAGCGAGGGAGGGAGGAGGGAGGGAGTGGGAGGGAGGAGGGAGGGAGAGGGGGGACTGAGTGAGAGGGAGTGAGTGGGACTGAGGGGGGGAGGGAGGGAGTGGGACTGAGGGAGGGAGTGGGACTGAGGGGGAGAGGGAGGGACTGAGTGAGAGGGACTGAGTGGGACTGAGGGGGAGAGGGAGGGAGTGGGACTGAGGGCAGAGGACAGAGGGAGTGGGACTGAGTGAGAGGGAGGGAGAGAGAGAGAGGGAGGGGCTGAGGGAGAGTGAGTGGGACTGAGGGGGAGAGGGAGGGAGTGGGACTGAGGGCAGAGGACAGAGGGAGTGGGACTGAGGGGGAGAGGGTGGGAGGGAGAGGGGGGACTGAGTGGGACTAGGGAGGGAGTGGGACTGAGGGCAGAGGACAGAGGGAGTGGGACTGAGTGGGAGGGAGGGAGTGAGAGGGAGAGGGAGGGGAGGGAGAGAGTGGGAGGAGGGAGGGGAGGGAGACTGAGTGGGAGGGAGGGACTGAGTGGGAGCAGTGGGTGGGGGAGGGGGGTGGTGAAGAGTGAGGGGAGAGAGAATGAGGGGGAGGTGAGAGACAGAGGGATGTAGCCCGTTTTAACGGGCTTAACGGCTTGTACATAAATAAATAAACAAATAAATAAATAAATAAATATCTTTCCCCAACATACATGGGATTTCTACCATAAAGATTCAATTGTGCATTTAGTCTCATGCAGGATGTTTATCCTGTTGGACTCTATGCCATCCTGGACATAAAGCGCCACACCGCCTCCCAGATGCTCCTTTCTGTCATTGCGATATAATTTGTACCCCAGTATAGCACAGTCCCATTGGTTATCCTCCTTCCACCATGTCTCTGAGATGCCAATTAAGTCTATGTCATCATTCACTGCTATACAATTCTATACATTCTTTACATTGCTATACAAATTTATAACATGTGCGTGTATGTTATAAAATTTACACATCTCTCGGCATGTTGGTGCACATGCATATATGTACCCGCATGCCCATTTGAAAGTTACCATCTTAGGGAGCATGCGTTTGGCTACCAGAGTAGGTTTTTAAAAAAAAAATTATTTGCAAGTAAACTCAATAAGAAGACCTGCACACTTTGCAACTATACAGGCTATTTAAAAACTACATGCATCTGCTGTCATCTACTATTTTTCTATAGCAACAGATTTCCATGGATCTACCATAGTACAGACATTGTTCATAACTGGCTTTTCTTTTTAAAAAAAAAAAGCAATTTGCAAAGCAATCTTACAAGCCTGTAGAATTTGTATATATTCATTAGAGCTGTGCTGAAGAAAGAAAGCCTTTCATTTTGTCCATTCATTTTGTTGGGGTTAAAAATTTGTTTCTGTAGTTTCAAAATAAAAAAAAATGTTTGACTTGTTTTTTTCATTTGCCATTAAACTCAATAGGGGAAGTATTGCAGCCTATATTGGGCTCCAGAATTAGGATTTTCTCAACAAAGCTCATGCAAATTGTGGGAAGGAATCATCAGAAGTGGGAAAGAATTTCAAGCTACCTAGACTATTGCAAGGTGGCACCAGAAGTGGCATGAATAGCCTAAAGCTATTGGTAGGAGTTCTCCAAGGCATCATCAGAGAAGCAAAGAATAAAGCTTGTGTGGGAAGATCACCCAAAGGCTCCAAAATACAGCTTCAGCAATAGTGGCATGAATCCTTGATGGCAGCATGAGAGGCAAACTGGCAACCAAAGTGGCATCAAAGCAGAAAAGGTAGCAGGAAAAGCATTAAGTCACCAGTAAAGGGGCAAAGCAGCACAAAGAGTGACATCAAGACACCAAAGCAACATGAGAGGTGCAAAGCAGCCTCTGAGAATGGCAGGAGCACCTCAAGGTGTAAGGTCTGGGGTTTTGCCGCAGGGCACAGAGGAAGATAGAACTCTATGGTACAAAATGTGGGCAAAGCAGCAAGGTTGAGTGGCACAAAGACCACAAGCTGTAACATGAGCGATATAGCAGCATGCCAGAATAGTATGGGAGATGTCATTCATTCTCTTGATCGCACTACAAAACCCACACTCATTAACCTTTGAAATGTTGTTAATATTCTATGAATGTTTTCCTTTTTACTGTTTTCAAAACATAATAATTTAAAGCTTCAAAACTTGCTTAAAACAACTCTTTTCACACTTGAACATAATCCCCATAGGGTTACTAAAAAATTTTTTAAAGAGTGTAAGTGATGCTTCATAAAACTTTAGGGCACCATCCCGGTGTACCTTATTTACCGTAGCTTTTTAATCATGAGCACCGCAGTCCACCCTAAAGTCCTTTTTATGTTCTCAAAAAAAATTTTTTTTTTGTTATTTTATATTGTTATTTCAAATTCTTTATGAGGAAATGTGAAAAGCAACACAGAGGATCACAACTCGCCAAAACATTCAAAAACCAAAGAAGTAAATGGAAAAGCGTCCCAGATGTAACTTAACTTAAGCTTGAATCCCAAGGCTTCGGTGTGACCATTGGCAAAGTTTGCCCCAACAAGGCCCGGTTTCGAATTGCTTCTTCGTCAGGGGAAGCCACTTAGCGAATTGTGATCCTCTGCGTTGCTTTTCACATTTCCTCATAAAGAATTTGAAATAACAATATAAAATAACAAAAAAAAATTTTTGAGAACATAAAAAGGACTTTAGGGTGGACGGTGGTGCTCATGATTAAAAAGCTAAATAAGGTACATCGGGATGGTGCCCTAAAGTTTTATGAAGCATCACTTACACCCTTTAAACATTTTTTTAGTAACCCTATGGGGATTATGTTCAAGTGTGAAAAGAGTTGTTTTAAGCAAGTTTTGAAGCTTTAAATGATTATGTTTTGAAAACAGTAAAAAGGAAAACATTCATGGTATATTAACATTTAAAAGGGTAATGAGTGTGGGTTTTGTAGTGCGATTATTGGGATTGTGTGTGGATTGGTAGTGTTTTGCACTCATTCTCTTGAAGCCAACTTGCCTATTCAATTGTCAGATTCAGTACAAGAAAATGAACTGTGATAGGATCATTTTCTTAAAATAAAATGTTATTACATTCCCTGATTGAACTCGATCTAGCTGCAAATGCACATCACTAATATTTATCTATTTGATTTGTTTACCTTCATTAAAGTAGACTACACATCTATATAAATCAGGCCCTTAGACAATAAGGGGGCAATGGAGAATACTGCAGGAAACCCTGACATACACTGACTGTCCCTCGCATCCCAGACATAAACCCTTATCTAGAATATCAGGCACATACCCACTACTTCTCCCACAGTGAAAGGGGGACATATACTTCTCTGCTACAATCACACATTATAAAAGTTGCCAGCAGAAGGCACATGCACAGCGTCTCCTACAAGTTGCATTTGTATCTTAGCACTGGAGCAAGGTGGAAGTAAAACTATATCTTTCTTCCTCACCGAGATATGGTAGATTGGCTAGTGTCATTGGGAGGGGGAAAGGATGAGTAGATATTTCTGGGGCACAGGTGTTTGCCATGAAGATCAGAGTTTGCATCCAGGACAGGGCTTCTAAATGAAGACCAAGATATGGGTTCATGGGGGAGGGTGAGCAGTGGCTGAGTTTGAATTCAAGTATAGATTTGCACTACATCTAAAGAAGAACCTAGCTCCACCTCCCAGACCACACATTTTTGAATAACTAAATACTGTTAACTTGTGAAATTAGGCACAGCAGTTGTTATGTATTGCTGAGCAGGAGACACTTTTCAGCCCCTCTGATCAAACCAGCTAGAACCCTCTGAAAATTGTGCTCTAAACTCCTAGAGGAAGGGATGTTAATGATCGTGTATAGTCTTCTTTACCCTGATTAACTACCTAAAAAATAAAATACTTTACTTATAATTTGCATATTCAATGTTCCTAAATTTGGAAGAATGATTTTATCTTCTACAAACTTGAGTTTGAGAACATTGCAAGAAATAATTTTGAGCATTTGATTCTAAACTACAGGGCTTTCTCTAAACCAATCTATGTATCCAGTTATGCCAGTTTAAAAAAAAAAACAACAACGGCTGGAGAAAACTGAAAGAAGAACTTTTTAAATTGAATCTGATGAGAGTTTGTAAAAACATGAGTAAAAAGATTTGGATGAATCTTTAGGAAATGTAGATAGCATTAGAAGTATATAAAGAAGAAATTTAAAAAAAAAGCTGAAAATAATAATTTAAATAGCATGTAGAGGATAGCAGACAAATTGACCAATGCAGAAAGGTGCATTCAGCAGAATGCACAGTTTAACCCACACTTGAATGCACATTTTATGAGAAAAACCCTACTGCCAAAGTGGCAAGGAGTTTATGCTCACAAAATGTGTGCTCAAAAATATGAGTACTGCTTAGCGCCCTCAGATGGAAATTCAATGAGAATGGGGGCATTAAGCACTAGCAGTACTCCCCGATTCAGAGAGGTGTGCTGGCCTAACCCAGATTTTCTGATGGAGTTAAGTTTCCAGTGCCTTTGCCAGGAGTGAGGATTTGCTACAGCCTGGCCCAGTCAAGCACCTTTCTAGCCCTGGCTCTAAGATGTGACTGCCCCTGGCATCTGCCCTTTCTGCTCCAGTTTTTGTAGTTTTTTACTCTCAAGCTTCTGTCTCCCTGCTGCCTTCACCAAGAGTAAGGATTTGTTGCAGCCCAACTTGGTCAAGCAGCCTTCCAGCCCTGGCTCTAAGATGCAGCCACCCTTTGCATCTCTCACCCCTGATCTGCCCTTTCTGCTCAGGGTTTTTTGTTTTGTTTTTTTTTAAATATTGATTTTTTTTCCACCAACTCTCGCCAAGTTCTTGCATGCTGTCATCTGCACTGGGCAGCAAGTCTGTGCGACCAGTTCTACATCCCCTCCCTCCCCTGAGTTAAAACATGCATTAAGCCCGTGCTGAATGGATGTTTTAACTCATCATATGCACTTTTTATCTCTCATTGTGTTAGCATATCATTAACTTACTGCATCAGGAGTTAAAAAAACATTTTAATCTGTGCATTAAAACTGTGCTGAAATCCAGCCCCCAGCTTCTTAATGGACAGATTATTGCATTGGCTTCAAAGTATAGGGTGCAATGAGCTGCGTAGAAGTGGCTGATTTGGAAATTGACTTGTGGATGCTTTTGCTGTGCCAGTAGATTCTAAACTAGTTTGGACATGACCTAGCACAGGCAAAACAGCTTTCTTGTTGTCATTTTGTACCTCCGGCATTGACACCAATCTCACAGGTAGATTTTAAAAGCGTAGCTCGTGCAAAAAACTGCCCCCCATACACCCGTACGTGGGCCGTATGCGAACAGGTGAATTTTAAGAAGCCGGGAAGTATGCATGTACATATCTGTGCATGTGTCAAGAATAAGGAGGAACAGGCGTTGCAGGGGAGAGCCAAGGCTTACACGTGTAACCCCAACATTTTGCAAAGGCTGATCATGTGACGCATTGGCATGTTACTCGTGTAACTTTACTGCTGGTCCTGATGAGGAGCAAGTCTGGAGATTTTGGGAGAGAGAACGAGAGAGAGAATCTGACACTCTATATATCTCCCACTGTAAGAGGGGCACTTTCAACTCAGGGAGAGTTTTTTTGGGGGGCGGTGTTACATTGGTCTGCCTAGGGCAGAAGAGTCTGTAGATCCTTGTAAGAGTGTCAGATTGTGTCTTTCTTTCTCTCTCTCTCTCTACCCTCCCATGGTCACGTGTGCGAGTATGTTATTAAATATGCAAGTAAAGACTGCACACATATGTGCGGGAGGGATATTTTAAATCAGGGGTGGGCAATTCCGGTCCTCGAGGGCTGCAAACCAGTCGGGTTTTCAGGATATCCTTAATGAATATGCATGAGAGAGACCTGCATACACACTGCCTCAGTTGTATGCAAATCTATTTCATGCATATTCATTAGGGGTATCCTGAAAACCCGACTGGTTTGCAGCCCTCGAGGACCGGACTTGCCCACCCCTGTTTTAAATGATACGTGTGTACTTGCACACACGATATAAAATTAAGCGTATCTTTGCTCGTGTGCCCACTATGCATGTTTATGGGTACATGCATGATCCTTTTAAAATTTACCTGAAAGAGTTTTAGCAAATAATGACAGGAGGGGGTGGAGTTTTTCACTTTAAAAAAAATCTCGGTGTTACTCCACGTTTGATGCCATATCACAGACATTTACTTCTGGGTGATCTGAGGATTTGTTAAATTGTGTTCAGATTTATTCTTGTTTATATCCATTCATACATGGAGCACAATTTAACAAATCCTCAAATCACCCAGAAGTAAATGTTTGTGATATGGGATCCTTGATATTTTTTATCATTAAACTCTTCCATTTAACTTCTGTTGAATCTGCAAAATCAGGCCTGGGTGGCTCCATGGTGGATTTTGACTGAAATTCACTGAAAGATACTTGAGAGGGATCACATTATTGGCAAAATTATCTGAGAAATTCTGAGATTACCTGCCAACATGTCCTACCGTCCATTGCCATTAAACCCTGGATGAACCGTTAGTTTAGCTAGAGTAGTACAGGTTGGTAAGTTAGGGCAGGTATCATTCAAATGGGGCCCTTCCCTTTTGAGGATGCAGAAATGGCCATTGACTTTAGGAGGATTTATAATCAACTCTTTCCTGGGAGCTCAGGGGCAGTGTTGCTTGTGTTTGAAAGTTTTCACCTATTTTATATTTGTGGCCTACTCTTAGGACTCCAGCAAACCCTGGGCACCACCACCTGGACTCACAGCATGGGGAACTCTGTATCTGGGGCTGTTCAGGTTAGGGAAGAGCTGCCCCTCTACACTCACAAAAAAGGACAGAGGAAGGTGCTGCCAGGTCCTTCCAGTGTTTACTAGAGATGTGAATCGTTTTCCATATCGTCTTAACGATAGAAATCGTGTGGCAGGAGAAGAAAATCGTGTTTGGCAAGATTATTTCGTTGAAAAATCGTTAAAAATCGTTTTTTCCGATTAGTGCGCACTAACTCAAGTTAGTGCGCACTAACTCAAAATGATACAAATAGACACTTTCCAGGTCACTGAAGGTCAGTTAGGAATGAATATGTGTTCCTATTTGCTGGCAGCCCTCTTATCTATTGATGTTACCAAGGTTACCACTGAGGTGATGGTTGGGGGGATGGGAAATGGAACTGGAAACTCATGAACACCAACAGAAAATGAAACAAAGTGTTCACACTTCCCAGGTCAGTAAAGGTCACTTAGGAATGAATATGTATTCCTATTGGCTGGCTGTGCTCTTATCTATTGATGTTACCAAGGCTAACACTGAGGTAATGGTTGGGGGGATGTGAAATGGAAACAGTTGGAAGCTTGACATATGATGATCAGCACTCACGTGACTAGAACTTCTTTGTTTATTATTTTTGTTAGCAGACACGTGCATGTTGAATTTGCCAATCACTGTGCATTTTAGAAAGGTGGTCCTGGCTGGAACTGTACACAGTTCAAATATATGTAATTGATTGTTGGTAAGTGTATTTTTTAAGTAGCCACACTGGCACAAGTATGTTTACTTTTCCTCCTACTTAACTCACTAGCTCAGCTTTGTAAGAAGGGCTTCTCTGCTTGAGTGAGGGTCAGGCAGCTCCCCCCTGTCTGTGAAGCCAGCCTCTCACTAGTAATGCAGGGAGGGAGCTGTCTCAGACTTCACCATCCTCCCCCCCCCCCCCCTCACCCACACACCATTCACTAGCTGGGACATGGGGGAAGTCAGGAGTGAGGGTCAGGCAGCTCCCCCCTGTCTGTGAAGCCAGCCTCTCACTAGTAAAGCAGGGAGGGAGCTGTCTCAGACTTCACCATCCTCCCCCCCCCTCACCCACACACCATTCACTAGCTGGGACATGGGGGAAGTCAGGAGTGAGGGTCAGGCAGCTCCCCCCTGTCTGTGAAGCCAGCCTCTCACTAGTAATGCAGGGAGGGAGCTGTCTCAGACTTCACCATCCTCCCCCCCCTCACCCACACACCATTCACTAGCTGGGACATGGGGGAAGTCAGGAGTGAGGGTCAGGCAGCTCCCCCCTGTCTGTGAAGCCAGCCTCTCACTAGTAATGCAGGGAGGGAGCTGTCTCAGACTTCACCATCCTCCTCCCCCCCCCCCCTCACCCACACACCATTCACTAGCTGGGACATGGGGGAAGTCAGGAGTGAGGGTCAGGCAGCTCCCCCCTGTCTGTGAAGCCAGCCTCTCACTAGTAATGCAGGGAGGGAGCTGTCTCAGACTTCACCATCCTCTTCCCCCCCCCCCCTCACCCACACACCATTCACTAGCTGGGACATGGGGGAAGTCAGGAGTGAGGGTCAGGCAGCTCCCCCCTGTCTGTGAAGCCAGCCTCTCACTAGTAATGCAGGGAGGGAGCTGTCTCAGACTTCACCATCCTCCCCCCCCCCCCCCCCCTCACCCACACACCATTCACTAGCTGAGACATGGGGGAAGTCAGGAGTGAGGGTCAGGCAGCTCCCCCCTGTCTGTGAAGCCAGCCTCTCACTAGTAATGCAGGGAGGGAGCTGTCTCAGACTTCACCATCCTCCCCCCCCCCCCCCCTCACCCACACACCATTCACTAGCTGGGACATGGGGGAAGTCAGGAGTGAGGGTCAGGCAGCTCCCCCCTGTCTGTGAAGCCAGCCTCTCACTAGTAATGCAGGGAGGGAGCTGTCTCAGACTTCACCATCCTCCTCCCCCCCCCCCCTCACCCACACACCATTCACTAGCTGGGACATGGGGGAAGTCAGGAGTGAGGGTCAGGCAGCTCCCCCCTGTCTGTGAAGCCAGCCTCTCACTAGTAATGCAGGGAGGGAGCTGTCTCAGACTGGTATCAGGGTTAGGGCACTGTGTGCAGGAAGATCACAACACTCCTGGTATTAATAGGGATAGGGCACTGTAAGAGATGACTGTAGTAGATTGAATAAAGATCTGATGTTTCTGCTCTCCTCACACCAAACAAAAACAACACACAAGCAGAGAAGCCCTTCTTACAAAGCTGAGCTAGTGAGTTAAGTAGGAGGAAAAGTAAACATACTTGTGCCAGTGTGGCTACTTAAAAAATACACTTACCAACAATCAATTACATATATTTGAACTGTGTACAGTTCCAGCCAGGACCACCTTTCTAAAATGCACAGTGATTGGCAAATTCAACATGCACTAGCATTTCAGGTGCCTGCTAACAAAAATAATAAACAAACAAGTTCTAGTCACGTGAGTGCTGTTCATTACATTACTTTTTTTGTCAAGCTTCCAACTGTTTCCATTTCACATCCCCCCAACCATTACCTCAGTGTTAGCCTTGGTAACATCAATAGATAAGAGCACAGCCAGCCAATAGGAATACATACATACATATTCATTCCTAAGTGACCTTTACTGACCTGGGAAGTGTGAACACTTTGTTTCATTTTCTGTTGGTGTTCGTTAGTTTCCAGTTCCATTTCCCATCCCCCCAACCATCACCTCAGTGGTAACCTTGGTAACATCAATAGATAAGAGGGCAGCCAGCCAATAGGAACACATATTCATTCCTAACTGACCTTCAGTGACCTGGAAAGTGTTTATTTGTATCATTTTCAGTTAGTGCGCACTAAATCGAGTTAGTGCGCACTAACTCCCGTTAGTGCGCACTAACACGATTTAACGATTTTTAACGATAAATCGTTAGAATTTCTATTGTATCGTGTTCTATAACGATTTAAGACGATATTAACATTATCGGACGATAATTTTAATCGTTGAAAAACGATTCACATCCCTAGTGTTTACCTAGTTTTGGGAAGAAGATTTTTTTTGTAAGAAGGTCAGGTAGGAAGCGTTTGGCTGCCCCTCTTCCTGCCCATCAGAAAGAAAAGCCAGAGCTGGATCCCTTCCATCTGGGATTAAGAGAAAGAGAAAAAAACAAAGAAGTGAAGAAAGATTTGCTAACTGTGAGTAACAAACTGATTGAGAGCACTGAAGACACACAGTGACTGCATATAGATGTTAAATAAAACTGGTGCTAAAACAGAGCCCTGTGGTACACCAGATCTAATTGAAATCCAGTCTGATGAATCACCGACTCCGGCCGAGTTTCGCTTAGTTTTTGTTTGACACCATTGTTGCTACATAAAAGAATGTTTATGTAGTTTCATAATCATCAGAAGCAACTTGAGCCCCTGATGCAGCCTTACGTGGCGAAACTCGGCTGGAGTCGGGCTCTCTAATAGAATATATCAATAAAATCTTTCCACGGCATAAGGTTGTCCCTTTTTGTTTTCTGCCTTGGCTATGTGGGACCGCCTTCCGATTTGTTTTATTAGATACACACTAAATCCGGGACAATGTGGCGTCTTTTGGGACAAGTTTTACAATTGCTTGTTAAGGGCAGGTGGAAGTAATCCCTCACTAAGGGCCTCATTTTCTAAGCGGCTCACACGCGATAAGGGCCCTTTCTCACGCGAAAAGTCCCTTATCGCGTGCGATACCAGGATGGGTGCTGAGTCCGGGTGGAGTCGGCCCCGGAAGAGGAGGAGTCAGGGCATCACTGGGGCCGACTCTGCGCCGACGCCGTGGACAGCGAAAAGGTAAGTGCCTTTTCACGGCAACTTTCGCTCCCAATAGCTACACCTCCCATGGTGGCGCTATTGGGTGCGAAACCGGCAGCGATTGCACCGCAACGGTGCGATCGCTGCCGGCTAGCGCAGGCCCGCACCCCGTTTTGGCCCCCACCCCTTATTTCCTAAAGTATTGCAGGCCTGCGATACTTTAGAAAATGAGGCCCTAAGAGATCTGCTCACTATTTCTTGGAAAAAATGGAAGGAAGCCTCCTTCATTAATTTAATTATATTCAGGACCTATACAAAATCTACAGCCTCCACCCCCCCCGGTAACACCGTCGCCACACACAATTAAAAATTATGCATTTATAATAATAGATTTTATGTGAACAAGAACATTTAACTACAGTTTTCTGAGGCAAAAATATCACTCATAACATGATTATTATATTGACATGCAGTGCTGTAAAACCTTGCAAAAAAGTAAAAAAAAGACCCTTGGAATTAGTATTAGGTCTATTGCAATTTGTGTTGGGTATGGGTTTAGCTCTCAGAAAGCCACGAGTAAACTGAATTACAATTTCAATATAGTAAATCTCCCCATATCAAAACTCCAATAACTGCCAGCAGTCAAAAACTAACAACCCTCCAACAATTATCTGTACATAATGGATAATATCTATGTGGGGATGGGGCTTTGGGGACGGGGGAAATGGACTATAACACACAATATACACGTTGTTTGTACTGTTTGATTTATATGTTTGCTGACGCTAAACTTTCCTAGCAGGCTTTTTTATTATGTTTATATAATGCAATGCAAACGTGTTGTTATATTTGAAAAAATATCAATTAAAAAAAAAAACTAACAACCCTACTTATGAAAAGGCAAAACTGCAATTATTACACCAGGCCCTAAAACGCCAATACATCTACTATTAGGAAACTGAAAAAGCCAAGCTGCAATAGATCCCTATACACAGAACCTACACACTAGCAGACTACGTCAACTCAGTCACACATGCAAAATGCAAACATCCTCACAAAAATGCAGAACAAAGTAACCATAAAGTATTAATAAAAAGCATGCAGACAAAAACTGAACTGTTAACTTCCACAGGCCAGACTATTGTTCAGTGCAACAATGGAAAAACAGAAATATTATAGTCCCTCAGAAAACATCTGTTAAGAGCACGGAGGCGTGGTCATTCTGGAACAGGTGTTGTGTGCCCTTGGGCCATGGCACGACTCAGGGAGGAGACCCAAGACACACCACGGGAGTTGAGCTGGTGCGAGTATAGATAACAAGGAGCAGAACAAGGCTGGAATGAAGACAAGGAGACAGAAGGTCTGACCCTCTACCGGACCTGCACGCCCCAGGATGACCAACAATGCAATGTTGATCAATGAACAGTCCTCCAACCATTCCAAGCCCTTTCAGACCTGCCACTGAGTAACGGCAAAAGGCGGCAGGCCAGACAGAAGACGAGGGCAGACGGAGTCCTTGGAACATGGAAGACTTTGGACAAAGACTCAGGCGAGGACACTGATGACAGAGACTCAGGTGAGGACACTGTAGACGAAGACTCAGGCGAGGACACTATAGACGAAGACTCAGGAGCAAGGTAGGGCAGCAAGAATATACAAGATCAAGATCAAGGCATAGGATCAAAGTGCTGGGTCGAGAGTGTGACGCAGAGTGCCCTACACAGTCCACCGGTAGGACTAGTCGCGGACCACGTTGGGCTCGAAGCAGACTCTAGGAGCGATAATGAAGGCTGATACTGGAACATGGCGAAGATACTGAAGAGGTCTGCACCGGGGCGCGCCCTACACAGTCCACCCGCAGGACTGGTCGCAGACCATGTTGGTGCAGAGCAGGTTCGAACAGAGTCTTTGGCTTGGATGCAAATGCAAGGAGCCATGAAGACCGGGTCAAGATTCAAGCACAGGATTCAAAATACACGATTATTCAGACAACTCAGGATTCAAAACTTCAGGAGACAAGCAGAAGTCTTCCAGAGGCTTGCACTGCAGAGGAGAAGATGGCCTTGTACCGTGAGGCGCCCTACACAGCCCACCCGTGGGCTGGTCGCGGACCATGATAACAGCTCGCCGGGAAAGTGGACATCAAGGAACCAAGGCATGGAGGCAGAGGTGAAGGCAAAGAGGTACGAATGAAGGACATCAGAAACACGAACACATCTGGAAGCACGGACGAAGGACATCAGGAACGTGAAGACAAAGCTGTCAAAGTAAGAGAAGACCATGGAGGACCTGGACCTGTCATGAAGCACAGATAACTGTGGAACCCGATCCGAAGGCCCTGATGAACTGAAGCAGGGCCTTTTTATAGGGCTGATCCAGGAGCTGGCTGGTGATGTCATCAAAGTAGGCCACGGGGCTTTTCCCGCCTCTGGCCCTTTAAGAGAGAAGGAAAGGCATGCGCCCATGCCTATGGAGAAGCAGGAGAGAAGACAGGCAAGTTGGTGGCATCCCTGCCACATAGGAGGCACTGCTGGCGGCGTTCCAGCCGCAAAGAAGGTGAAACAGAGACGGGCAGAAGCAGGGACGGCTTCCCTGCCGTCTAAGACCCCTGACAGTGGCTCCGGCCGTGAAGAGGAAAAATGAGCAGCCTCCCTGCCACTCAGTGCAACGACAATGCTGGGGACCCCCAGGCCGCGAAGGAGGAAGATGAGGCAGACAGCTGGAGCGGCCTCGCACTATGAGGAGACCCCGCCAGCAACACTAGGACCACGGGGGAGCCGGGAGCAAAGCGGCTGGGCCTGCCGTGGGATGGTGATGGCAGCGGCCTGGCATGCCCCAGGCATGCCGTGGGTAGACTCACAACATCAAACAATAAAATCAGGAAATCATCTACTAATAAAAAGAATATTTCAAAACAGCTGACAAATAGAATAACATCTAATAATTAAAAACTCATATGCATTTTCCAAAGACAAATGTAATATTTCAAACACCATTCAATACTTAAAACTTAAAAGGGATAAAAAATCCCCGGCTGTTCATCATACCTGGGATCTTTTGATATCCAGATGCCCTGAGATTGTTGAGAATTAGCCAAGGAAAGGTGAGAGGTTAATCCTCACAATCTCTCTCTCTCTCTCTCATATATACACACATGCTCAAACATAGAACATGCTCTCACACACACAGACACAGACATGCTCTCTCAGACACAGCAACACACACAGACTTGCTCTTTCACACACATAGACATGCTCTCACAGACCCTAACACACACACGTGCTCTCACATACACATAGACATTTCTCTATCATGTACAGACATGTCAGACACACACACACACACATGCTCTCACTGACACAGACATGCTTTCCCAGATACACACAAACATGCTCTCACAGTCAAAGACACACGTGCTCTAACAGCCAGACAGAAACATGCACATGTTCTCACTCATTCACTTCCTCCCCCCTCCCCAGTAGAAGAACAAGCCCAGTGGCAGCCTTCTCTTTCAGCACCCCCTTTCTTGAGGTCACGGGCACTGATGTTGCTCTGTTTCCTGTGAGGGGAAGGGGGCACTCTTTTTCTTCCTCCTGTGCTCGAAAGCTGCGCAGATCTGGGATCAATGCTGCCTCTTCCTGCAATGGCCTGGGGGATGCGCTGTTCTTTTTCTTGCATGGCCTCTTCTTCTTCCAGCCTGTGTTGACCCACCTCTTCCGGGCCGCGTAGGTGGGAAGAAGGCGATGTCACGAGGTCCCCGCTCCCAGACCGGTGGCGCCCTAGGCAGCCGCCTAGTATGCCTAGTGCTTCCACTGGCCCTGATTTTATTGAGGGGGCATGGATCTTGAAAAGAACCAGCTGACTGTAACCCCCTATCACTGAAGAATTTCATTCAAAGAAATATGACTAAACTCTTTCTACTTATTGTTACCAAACAGTTAATGGGAAAACCAAAATCAATTTTCCCCTTAATTGAGTGTGAATCACATCGATTTTATGTTAAAAAAAAAACCCCCAAAAACTCTGCAAGAGCAGCACAAGAACAAAAGCAGCGAGTCAATGAATCTGGTTTCTTTACTAAATCTTAAACTGTGGCAAATAACTCCCTTGTACAATTAAGGAGGCAATAACTTTGCTTTGGGTCTATCAGATTCCACAATTAAACCTTTGCCGCTGATTCAGAATGTTGCAGCTCGCATTCTAACGGGTATATCAATGAAAGAATATATCACTCTCATTTTATATAAACTACACTGGTTACCAGTTAAATACAGAATTAAATACAAAATGCTATCACTAATACATGCTTTGTTAAATAACCAGGACTCCATCTGATTATGCAGCTCTTTATGCTTGTATAAGCCCACAAGAGATTTTAGATCTAACAACAATATGAATCTGTTAGAAGTTCCCTCTGTATGTCTAGCCAGACTGCACTTAACAAGGCAGAGAGCCTTCTCAGTGACAGGTCCTATCTTGTGGAACTCTCTCCCAAATGTGCTAAGACAAATCGCCAATAGAAAGGACTTTAAAAAGACATTAAAAACATGCTTCTTTAATGAAGCATTCCCAGTTACAGATCGCTAAACAAGACAACTTGTATAGGCGGAAAGACATATATAAGTACACTCACCTTTTCAAGTAACTTTGTCTAAATTATTGATACTTCGTTTTTCATCCTTTTTCTGAGTTTTGTAAAAGTAGATGAGCCAAGTTTTTATTTCATTTTATTATTTTTATTAATTTAGTTTAGAACATAATATTAAAATCTGATTGTATTTTTCTTCAATCATAATTTCTTTTATTGATTTAGTTATTGTGTCTTTTTCTTTTTGCTTCTCTGAGAAGTATTTTTATGTTGATCCCAAGATTGACTTGTAATCTAGCTAGGTCTATGTGTTTAGTTTTTTGTTTTTTTTTTGTATTTTTACCTTTTTATATTTTTACCAAATTGTGAACCATTTTGATCAATTACACATTGCTAAGACAGTATAGAAATGTTTAAAATAAAATAAAGAAAGAAAGAAAAAATAAATAAATTCCCAACAAGCTTCCTGATAACACAAATAAGTACCTAAACAAGATGGATAGTATTCTTTACATCATCATTGCCATTACCTCTCCATTTTCTTTCAAGCTTCCAAACCTCCCAACATAGTACACATGTCTTGTGTAAACCATTTAGTTCTCTGACACTTACAACGTCCTTTATGATATCTCAAAGGAGTAACCGTAATATAGGTTTCAGCAAATGAGGAATTCCAACAATCTACTAATTTAGGGCCTCATTTTCTAAGAGGATCGCACGCGAAAAGTCCCTTATTGCGTGTGATACCAGGATGGGGCGGAGTCGGCCCCGGAAGAGGAGGAGTCAGGGCGTCACCGGGGCCGACTCTGCGCCGACGCCGTGGACAGCGAAAAGGTAAGGCCATTTTTGTGTCCTATTTCGCTCCCAATAGCTACACCTCCTATGGTGGCGCTATTGGGTGCAAAACTGGCAGCGATCGCACCACAACGCTGCGATCGCTGCCGGCTAGCACAGGCCTACCCCCCATTTCGGCCCCCCGTTTTGGCCCCCCGCCCCTCATTTCCTAAAGTATCTCAGGCCTGCGATACTTTAGAAAATGAGGCCCTTAGTGACAGAACTGGACTCTAGATCAACAACTTTCAAGTTCTGTCTCCACTTCTCCTTAAATACCTCTAACTCCAATCCAGCTCTAACCTGTCTCTTATTTAAGTGGCAATCACAACTCTTTTTTTGCCCTGTGTCTGTGGAGTCTTGGCTGAGGTAAAATTGGCTCTGCCTAAGGGGAGGAGCACTGCAGGCTCTCATTGCCAGTAGGTAGACCCTGATGAGGCAGAAACTAGGTAAAGCCTTCACCTTTACCAGCCCTTGCTCCCCTCAAGTTGAGCCTTTGGGTGCTGGGCCAGCAGGATTTAGGCAAGGGTCTCTGGATGTAGGCAAAGTAGAGGAGTTCAGATCCAGGCAAGGGTCGAGGTGGGCAGCAAAAAGGCAAAACGGAAGTCTAGGCAATGGTCAAGGAGGGCAGCCAACAGGCAAAAACAGAGGTCCAGGCAGGGCTGGAGGAATCACTAGGTGAGCTAGGCCTGTGCCTAGAGTGCCGAGATTTAGGGGGCGCTGTCGCCACTCATGGCAACTTCAGGTGGCAGAATTTTGAAAGGGCAAAAAGTGCCCCTTCAAAATTCTGCCCAGCCCCCACCTCACCCTGCTTCTTCCCCCCCCCCCCCCCCAGTCATTCCACCCTCCCGACACCCCCCTAGTGGTCCAGGGGAGGGCCCGGGAGTCATCTGCCGCTCCTGGGGCCTCGGCTGCCACTAACCAAAATGGCACCGGTGGTATTTAGCCCCTATCATGTGACAGGGGCCAACCAATGGCACCGGTAGCCCCTGTCACTGTTGTGTTTTGGACATTGAGGCATGGGCCTTTGGTCACTGCAAGAGATGGCACCTGTGGGGACTTGCAGCGATAGGCTAGCTCCGAGCAGATATGAACACAGAGAAAGTTAGTCTTTATTATACTGCAACGTAGATGGTAACCAGAGGAATGGGCAATGATCCCAGCCAGAAGAGGAGATGTCTGATGGCAATGTTCCGTCTGAAGGCTGCAGAGTAGAAAAGGAAGTTACACAGTCTCACCAGGTCCCGAGAGGAAGATGGGTCCGGTAGTGGTCCGCGAAGTGGGGTAGGCCAAGAACCCAGGCCTAGATCAAAAGTTCAGTGAGAGTAGATCTGGTGGTGGTCCGCGGTGCGGGATAGGCCGAGGATCTATATAGAGAGAGATGAGACAATGCAGAGACAGAACTGGAGCAGTAGTACTCACTCTGATGCTGGCAGCTGTAGTAGGAGAGAACCCCTGAGGAGCAGAGGTCCGGGACAAAATAAGGCCCCCGAGGAGCGGGTACTGTAGGTGTCCTTGTAGGTGGTAGGCAACCCCAGAGGGTAGACAGGAACAAGGCAAGGCCTCCGAGGAGCAGGTACCTTAGGCATCCTTGTTGGTAGCAGATAACTCCGGAGGGTGTAGAGGAGCGAGGCAAGGCCCCCCGAGGAGCGGGTACCTAAGTCGTCCTGGAGCAAGAGTACACAGAGCGGAAGCGTCTGGTAACGTAGAGAGATCAGCATGGAGGATTCCTTGCTAACTCATATTAGGAATCGTGAACGAAGTTTAAATATCAGAGGTCATGCAGTGGGGATGTCCCCGAGGTTCCCGCCATGACGCACGTAAAGGACGGGGCTGCACGCGTGTGTTCCCTAGGTGAGTCCTGGAGAAAGATGGTGAATGCAATCGCCCATGCTGGACCAGGGACGCCGGAGGGGTCGGCATGGAGAAGTGGAGGCAGCCATCTTCCCAAAAGGAACCGAGTCAGGCAGGAAAAAGGTGAGCAATAGAGGGTGCAGCTGTCTGCGACCGACGGGCGCAACAGTCATATGGTAGGGGCTAAAGGTCACCGGCACCATTTTGATTAGTGGCAGCCGACGACCCGGCAGCGGTAAATCGCTCCCGGGCTCCCCGCTGGACCAGGTGTTTTGTGAGGTTTATTTTGAGGTGGAGGGGAAGGTTGGGAGAGTGGGGGAGTGGTGGCATGTGGTCCCTGCCTCTGGAGTCAGGGCTGCGACAGGGGGCGGGGCTGGGGCCAGCGCAAGGCTGAAGATGCCTACGGCGCCCAATCCCCTTGCACTGGCTCTGGGTCCAGGCAAGGGTCAAAACCAGATATCAGCCTAAGAGGTAAGCAGATGAAAGGCAGAACAAGAAGAGGAACAGGCTGGGTTGGCAAGGCAGGGTCATGCTGAGTAGATGAAGCAGGTTCAGGCTGGATGGACAAGGCAGGCTGGGCAGATGAAGCAGGTACAGGCAGGGCAGCAAAGCAGTAAGCTACACACACTATGAGTCAAAGGGGGACCTGAAGGGTGTTTGATCTGCCTTTAAATAGGCCCAGGTGGGTGACATCATCGAAGGGCACCATATGGGTTTTCCAATCATGGGTTCTTTAAGTCTGAGAGTGGGCAAGCTCTAGGGGAGGCCGGTGGCATCCTGGTACACCAGTGAGGAATGCATCCGGGAAGGCCCAGCAGCATCAGGGTAAGTATCACAGCTCAAGGGAAACCCACACAAGCCGCGAAATGCCACAAATGCCCAGAAGAAAGGAAAAAACACAATGGTCCATCCATAATAATTCAATCCTCTGAATGGAACTAATCTGTGAAAATAAGGAATGAGGACAGAACAGCAAGTCCAAAGTATGACCTCTATTTTGTGTGGGAAAATTCACTAGCTGCACTTGGTTAATGGCTGACAGGTACAACAATAACTCAGATGCAAGTGTTGAAGCAGGATCATCAAAATGAACATTAAAATCTCCTACAATAATTAACCTATCATATTTCAAATGCAAAGAAATCGTGCTCAGCCAGGTTAGAAATACTGTATTTGCTAATGTTCCCCCAAGGGGGTAATATAACAAACAGATAATCCACGAAGAAACTTTCACCAATACACAGTACACACTCTGTTAGAGATGGAAGCTCAATATCTACATTGACCTGACCAGTACATTTTTTTTATCAATAATTAACACGCTCTCTCTCTTCTGTGCATTCGGGCACAATGTAAATATGTAAAGCCCGGAGGACACAAACTATTCATTAATAGTGTCTGACTCAAGGTGCCAAGATTCAGTCACTAACAGCAAATCCAAATTATGATTAGAAATTAAATCCCAAACTGCCATTCCTTCTGCTTTACTGCTCTGGCATTTATATAACCCAACTGATATTAAATATATTTAATATCACTTATGCCAGATAATTAGGAGGTGTAAGAATATGCAAGTAAGTTGGAAAATGGACGTGCATGTCCTTTAAAATAGCAAATTACTCACGTAACTCTTGGCCTCGCCCAGGAATGCCCCTAGATCACCTTTCTACATGTCTATGTGTGTGCAAAAGTGAAAATTGTTGCGACGGCTGGTCGCAGGATTCGCAACCGGCCCTTCCTACCTACCCTCCCACGCCGTTCCGGAGCCAGCCCTGCTCCGGAGCAGGGCAGGGGAAGCATTCCGGCAATTGTTGGCATGTTCCTAGCCTTCCTCCCCGCTGCAGGCCTTTGCTTCACGACGGAGACGCCACCACCGACTTCCTCTGTGCAGTCCCTTAGCCGCATGCGCGCTCCTCCCCCTTTTTTAAAGGGCCCGCGGTGCCGAAGGAGCAACTAACCCCAAAAGGAAGGGAGAAGTTGCTAAGGCGAGCCCTGAGTGTCAGGAGCCGCCTTAAGTAGTTCTCCAGGGGTGACAACATCTGAACCTGATTCATCTACTCAGCATAACACAAGCTATCATACAACTTAATGCTACTGAAAAAGGTGTAGCTCAAATTGGCATCAGGACTTTGCAAACTGGTAAACCCACCCCTAACTCCTCCTCTTTTCAGATTTGCATCACACCATACAATATGGTGCTATCACATGCAAAAACACCTTAGCACATTTTGATAAATGACCCCCTTAATAAAAAGAAAAGCAAGTGGTATTTTCCTTTGAAGCTAGCTGGACAGATTGACTCATTTAAAGCTAATTGTAATCTTTTTGATCCAGATTTTTAGATTTTTCCTCATGAGAGCCCTAGTATCCCTTCACAGAGGATTGGGGCATCCCTGGGTAAGATTAGATCAAGGGATAGGTTAGAAACTGTCAGTGTGCTATCACTCCTGTAGAGGATATTCCTGTCAGTGGCCCAATGCAGAAAAAATTTGCCTTTCAGTTGGGTTTTTTTTTTTTTCTATCAGTAAATATTTTTGAAGCAAGGAAGTTTTTACTATCCTTCCTGTCTCTGGTTAATTTTAAGACTAATGTTTTTCCACCAGGAACTGCGTGCCCTTGGTACCAGGGTATCAGTTCCTGATTCTAATAGGAGGAAGCATCTTTTACCTAGAGAGAGCTTGAGCAGTGAAGTTTTTGTCATCTAAGAAGTGGAGTTCTTTCTCTGGCAGAGGGAAGGAGCTGAAGGTGTTAAGAACTGTGTATTTGCTGCTGACTCAGGTGTTGTACACTTGAGAGGAGAGTGCCCATCTGAAACTTCATAAGGTGATCTAAAGGAAAGGTATGAGAACAGGAACTTACATTCTAATAAAATATTGGGATATTTATTCTAACCACTCCACAGTGGGGAGAAAATAGAGATGAAAATTGGGAATTGAAAGGAGGACTGAACTATCTTCAATCAGCAATCTGAGTATTCAAGTAATTTAAGTATCTGGAAAGAGAAAAAAGCAAGTGTTAAGGACTCAGTGTGCTTCCAAGGAAATCAAGGACATTGCTAGAAGAGTGAGGTCACAAGTTTATTAATCTTTCTGCTGTCCTATTATTTATTGCCATTATTTAAACTAAGAATTTGAGCTGTAAATATACTTCAGTCATCTAAGTCAACTATCAGTAAAAAAAAAATGTGGAAACCACATTGCTTCTCAGTGTGCTTTTGGATATCAGAGACTGTAATTATCAGTGCTGTGATCAGAGGTGGGAGAAGGGGCTTGTAGTGTAACTATTTCAAAAGTGCCTTGGAAATATCCCCCCCCCACCACCACCACCACCACCACACACACACACACACACACACACATTTACACACATGGAGCCCTGGAAGTCAGAGTGCAATTGCCATCGGAGGAGAGACTGAGAGAAAGGGTTCATCCATACATCTGTATCCTTTCTATGTGCCCCTGGGTGCCATAGAAAGGATAACCTAGGGGTTACATTCAAAAAGGAGACGATTTGGGATAGAGGTAGGGCTTACTCCCTGTCATTTGGTTTTCAATTTGGAATGTTTGACTATCTTAGAGACTGGAAGGGTTGGGTTGAAGAAGAGGGGTGGGTACTCAATAGACCCCCATCAATTTTACGACTCTAGGCAGTTCATGGTTATGGGACTTCCATCACTCAGCACTGGTTCAGGTCTACTTGGCCATACCACAGGACTAACAAACCTGTGGCACTCAATACCATAGATTAGTGAATACCATGGTATTCTTCTCTCCAGGGAAAATACCACAGTTTACCATATTTAATGGATGGTGAAGCATTTGCCCAAGATCACACGAAAGAAGCAGAATTTGAACTTTACTTTCCCTAGTTCTCAGCACACTGCTCTAACCAACCACTAGGCCACGCTTTCACAAACTTTAACTTTTATGTTCCGTTGAAGCATCTTGTTGCTCTGTTCATGTGCCATGCGACAGAATAAGAACAATGCTCTAACTGCAAGCTTTCTCCTCCTTCTGTTGGTAATGGACTTGGCACACCATCTTTCATAAAAATATATATATATATAAAAGTTAAAGTTAGTTAAAGAAACATATATGCAGCGGTTGACTTTGGAAGTGATATATCCAAAGTGTCAATTATAGAATAACAGAGCACAGTTGATTAACGAGGGTCATGTAAAATCCTGTTACTGTGCCGTTCTACCATAAAATTGGCATTAGTACTAAGCATTAAGACAGCAAACCTCTATAAGTATGAGAATAAGTCAATTCAAAATATGCATACTTATTAATTGAGAATAAGGACTCTAAAGAAGGACTAAATCTTAATTAGTCTTCCAAGATCAATGGATGGAACAGGAAATTGTTGAGAAACTGAGATAATAATAAACAAACAAGTTGTAGGCTGACAATCTTTATGATGCAAGACATTTATCAAGAAGCAGATGGTATATGTCTGTCTGTTCTATTGGATTAAAAGCAGTAGTTCTGCTAGCCATATTTTTCTGCCCAATGAATCTGTAGCATACTTGCCAACATTAGCAAGATTTTGAGAGAGAGATCAAAACAGGAAGATTTCTTCAATGCCCATGAACAGTAATGAAGTAAGAAAAGATTTAGGAGGCAGAAAGTGGAAAATGACAAAATTACTTTTATTTTTCTTCTCCAGATAAGGGAGGAGGGGAATTTGGCACTATCACTACAGTAGTACTATGAGAATACAGACAGCTAAAACATTACTGAATTCTGTAAGTAATCTGTGGGTGACAGAAATCCCATTATTTTCCATGGAAGCAGTCCACAGATTGCTCACATCTGCTCACAGATTAACTGCACATTTACACAGATGTCTGCAGCATCTTAGCACTCGAAACTAAAAACTGCCTATTGTCACTGTAAAGACATGTGTTGATTTTCCAGAAACATACACAATTTAAGATGTGGATCTTAGATTATAGTTCTCCTCTGACCAGTTACAGGGCAAAAAGTGACAGAAGCACAAACTGTTACGCGCCCCGTCCGCGGCCGTCCCATGCACGGGCCTGCTCACCTTCACGGTCCCATGGCAGGTCCCGGGTCGGCCTCCCTAGTGGTAGTTGCCAGCAACTCTAGGCCCCGGCTTCCCACAGCGGCGGTAGCCGGGCCTTCCACTGCATGCCAGGCCTCACGCCGAGGCTCGGCGTCCTCAGCGATGTTGGCCACGCCCCTACGCGCACGCGGACCGTCCGGCCTCTTGTAGGGCCTTAGCTCTGCGACGTGCCCTAATTGCTCCCCCGATATAAGGAAGTTCCTGTCTGTGCTTCCTTGCCTTGGCAATCGGGTCGGCTTGTATGCTAGATTGCCTCTGCGTTTGTTTCTGCTCTTGTCTTGTTCCAAGTCTCATTCCAGGATCCTTCTGTTCCAGTTCTGTTCCTGCCTTGTTCCTGCATCCTAGTTCCTGCCCGTCTTGTTCCTGTGTTCGTCTTTACATTTCCCCAGGTAGTACCTTTGGACTGTCTAACTGGTACTGACCTCAGCTTGTTCCTTGACCTGCCTGTCTGCCTGCTGCCTGCCTTCCGACTTTGGCCTGCCTGTGACCTCGTCTGACCTCCGGTATCTGACTCTGCCTTGTTGACCATCCCATGGACTGACCTCTGGACTCTAACCTTTGCTCACCTGACTTCGTCCCTAGATTCTGGCTCTTTTCCTTGCCTTGTCATCACCTACGCTGTCCTGGTCCTTGCTCCATCGGACCTCTAGTCTCAAACCCGATTGCATTCTCCCTGTGTCTGTGGGCATGCTGGACCTACTCTCCCAGGAGATCCTGCGAGGCCCACTTAAGTCCAAGCGGCCCGGGTCCCTACAGGCTCCTCCCGGGGGGACCTTGGGCTTCCAGTGGTGAAGTTCATCTGAGCCTCTGTCTCCTCCAGTGCTCCGCCCCCTGGGGGCAGTTGCCTTCTGTTCCCTATCAGGAGGTGTCTCTCCACTGCCCCAGGACAAGGGTCCACCTCCGAGCACAACACAAACACTCAAAAATTAATATTGTACTGGTCCTGCAAGAGGTCAGAGTCATTTCTGTGAGCTCTATGGAACAGAAATGCAGCAAGAAAAATGACCTAAAAATAGTGTACAAAATAGAAATTAAAAAGAAAGTTGGGAGGAAATGATGTCATTGAACAAAATTGCTGCCTAAGACAGAGGCTTCCTGTCCTGAATCTAACATAATCCCTATACATCACAAACCCTAAGCATTTCCTTGGCTATTTATACAATATTCTTGATGGAGTTAAAAGCTGAGATGGCTTCACAAAAATAAGAAGGTAGACATGAAGCATTTTTCCTTTGCAAGTGCACATTGAAGCCTGATGGCGATACAATGCAGGCCCACGAGGCATCGGAGGTGGGCTGCAATCATGGCAATACAGCACCTGATGGCACACTAATGCAGGCGTAGTTTCAAGCATAGTTACATGATCTCCAAAATGATATGGCCAGCCTTAAAGAAATTGGAAAGTTGGTGACTGACATGTTCAGAGATATTACTGACTTGGGACACCAAGTTGAGAAGTTGGAATCCAAGCTAGATGAGCAGGTCTCTGACTTGGTGTGCTGGCAGGAAGCGCATAACAGTTGCTGCAGACAAATGAGAAACTTTTGGTTTGAATACAGGGCATTCAAAATAGATCCCATAGAGCAAATCAAAGATTCAGAGGAGACCCAGAAGAGGCTGAGTTTGGGGACTGTTTTCAGGTGATCTCCATTGTCTGCACAGTGGTGTTAGGGCTCGATGAGACAGCAGAGATGCTTGTGACCAAGCTGGAGAGAGTACACAGGTCCCTGGGGTTGGTGCTCAACAATCAACCAAGGGATATCATTGCTTGTTTTCATAGTCTCCCCTTCAAGGAAAAAGTTGGACTACTGCAAGGAAATCAGGTCCACTAGTATCAAGAGGCTATAAAATTGAGATTCATCAAGATCTGTTGATATCTACTATCCAAAAGAGAAGACAGCTCTGGGTTATAGTATCACAGCTCCACTATAAGAATGTTAAATATTGGTGGCTATTGTCTTTTGGTTTGAGCTTCATAATCAGTAGAGTGACTTCATGTGTGAAATCTGTCCAGGAGAAAGCAGAAATAATGAGAGCCACAGGTATGGATGTTCAACAGCCCAATACAGCTCTGAGAACATAAGATGGTAACAAACTGTGTGATGAAACTCCAAAATGGCAATGTATGGGCAGAGGTGGCAGAAGGCTGAGGAGGCAGTTGGGTGAGTCAGCTTCATCTAAGGAAGCTCCCAGTTGAGAGTCTTGGATCAATATGTGGCTTTTTGTTAGCATTTCTAACTGCAAGTACTCTTTCCTCATCTGGTTTTGTGATTAGCTTGAGAGGCTTTTCTTATTTGTTATACAGGGAAAAGAGAGTTATATCTTTATATCAGTGAGTTGGGCAAGTGGGGTGGAAAATTGTAAGATGGCTTTGTTTCTCATTCAGGAGGCTGTCCACAGGGAAGGAAAATGGATGTGGTTTGAGAGGGGATGGGAGGGAGGGAGAGTAAGGAGGTGGTGGTGGTGGGGGGGGGGGGGGAAATGGTAACATTGCAGAGAATGGATGGAGAGTTCTTGAAATTTAAGGGAGTGTGTGTCATAGAATGTCGGTGTGTGCATGGGTGGGTAGTGGAGAAATAGTGGTAGACGTGGAGGTGGCAATACCCAATGATGTGGGAGGGGGGTTGAAAGTTGTGTCCATAAATACTAAAAGGCTTAACTCCCGAGTTAAGAGAAGATTTTCCTTTCAGGAGATGGCTGGACTCAAGGCTAATGTGATATTTTTGCCAGGAAACCCATTTGACTAAGCATAAAGAATGTTTATTATGGGATAAAGTTTTTCTACAACAATATATATCATCAGTGACTATAAACAGTAAATATTGTGTGGTGGGGACTGGGTATATTATTTTCCTGCTTCTTGGTGGTGAATGTGAGAGCTGTCTTGAGGGAATTAGAGGATAGGTATATGCTTGTTAAGATTTTGATAGATAATGAGATGTACACTATGCTCAACTTACATGCTCCAAATATAGAATAAGGAGTTTTTCTGGATAGCATTTCAACCCTTTTGGAGGCATGGATGAAGAGATACCTTATCATAAAAGGAGATTTCAATATGACAAATAATACCACTGATAATACTGGGTGAGGTTTTGGAGGCAGGGAGGGTGAAAAAACATAGGCAAGCTCTTAAAAATTTGATTTTGGACTGTGGATTGGTAGAAATTTGTAGACTGCTGAACCCCATGGCTTGGAATTATTTCTCCCAAACATATAAGTCCTATTCATGTTTGATTATTTCCTAATAGATAAATCTCTGGTGGGTCACATTGAAGATATTGATCTGGGCAATATCACATGGTTGGACCATGATCCAGTATGGTTATCTTTGAAAAAACAAGGCACAGGAATGGGGGTATGCAATACTGGTGATTAAATGATAGGGCTCTTAGATGATAACATTTTTAATGATTCTCTTATAGATGATGTATGTGAATATTTCATCATCAATAGCACAGATGATGTCTCTCTAGGGACTATATGGGAGTGTCTGAACGTGGTGATCAGGGATAGCTGATTTCACATGCCATTCCTTAAAAAAGAAAGGGAGGGTAAAAGATTGCAAGCTCTGCAACAGATCACAAAATTAGAGGTGAGCCATAAGAGATCACTGGATTCCCATAGGTTGAAAGAGCTAGAGGCTGCTAAAAGAGAATTGCAAGATTTGGATTTAGCTAAGATAGCATTTCAATTAGATCTACTAAAACAGAGGCATTTTGAGTTTGGTAAGAAGACAGGATGATTACTTGCAAGGAGGTTGAAAGAGAGGGCTAACCAAAATCACATCACCAAGATAAAGGACATTTCGGGGAAATTTTTGTATGATACCGATGATATTAGTAGAAGGTTTATACAATTTTATGAGGAGTTATATGATTTGGATAAAAATGTAACAGAACAGGATATAGAGAAGTATTTAGAGAGTGTGGAGCTGCTGGGACTATCTAAAGAGCTTAGAGAGATCCTTAATAAGTAAATTTTGAAAGATGAAGTATACCAGGTTATAAAGGAATTAAAGGTAGGAAAATCACCAGGGCTGGACATCTTTACTGCCCAGTTCTGCAAAACATTTCATCCTGTTCTCATTCAATTACTGGTCAATTTATTCAACTCTTTGAGAAATAGGGGGGTACCATCCCACCTAGTGCCAGTTTAGCACAAATGTACGCCCAGATTTTATAACATGCGCGCGCAGCCCCACGCATGTCATAAAATCAGGGAGCGGCGCGCGCAAGGGGGTGCACACTAGTACAAATTGCGCACGCCGAGCCCTCAGGGAGCGGCCTCAGAGGGAACTTTCCTTCCCCTCCCACCTTCCCCTCCCTTCTCCTCCCTGTCCCGGCCCCCAGCCCTAAAGGAACCCCCCCACAGACCTTTGTTTTGGAAGTTACGCTTGCCAGAGGCGCACAATCTTCGGCCCCACCTCACAGACCGCCCCTGGATCGCCCCACCCCACCCCAGACCGTCCCGCCATACACCCAGACCATCTGGCCTGCCCACACCCTGCCCCTGTCCTGCCCCCTGCCCGCCCATTCAGAAAAGCCCCGGGACATACGCGTGTCCCTGGGCTTTATGTGCACCGACGGGCCTTTTGAAAATAGGCCCGGCGCACATAACTCCCCTACGCGCGTAGGTCTTTGAAACTCTGCCCCTATGTTTCCTGTTTTCTGGGATTTGGGAAATTGTTCCATGCAACAAGAACCTAAGATCTAATGGATAGACCAGTTCTTGTTCACACTTTAAGGGGGTATAAAACATGGTACTCAAGGCCCAATCTCCAATGTGTGTAAGCAAGCATGCCATAATGTAATATCACAAATTGGCCAAACCTATTCCCCCCCCCCCCCCCCCCCTGCTTCCCACTTCCCCATTAGTGTAGTCAGGGCAATCCTTGGCTTTCACCACTTCCAAAAAAAGGTCCAAATTAAAGCCTCCACAACCTGTATATTTTTAGCTGTAAAATAAATCAGCAATGTTTGAAGCAGGTAAAGCCATTTAAGTAATATTATCATCTGGAACAAATTTACCCAGCCCACCAAAGAAAGGGATAATGTTGTGAGGCCCGATTGCACTCACCCGCAGCTGGACCTCCCTACCTCCTCCACGTGGGCAGCTCGAGTTCCCCCTCGCGGTGAGCTGCAGCACACGGGCCGCGGCGCGACAGCATCAGGACATCAGGGAGCAGCGTCAGGGAAGCCGCAGCTGGCCCCGCCTCTTAAAGGGGCCGTGACGCGGAATCGAGGCCGGCCCCAGAAGATGACGTCATCTGTGAGAGAGATTTAAACTCCCTCAGTAAAGGTTAGGATGCCTTCGCAACAGGTTCCTGTGGTTTGGCTGTTTTCTCTGCTTTCCCTTGATTCCTGGTTTGACCTTTGGATTGTTTTGGACTTCGTTGCTTGCCGCCTGCCTCGACCCCTGCTTGGAATTTGGACTTTGCTGTTTTCTGCCTGCCTTGACCCTTGCCTGGTATCTGGACTGTGTTTGCCTGCCGCCTGCCTTGACCCTTGCCTGGAATCTGGACCGTGTTGTCTGCCGCCTGCCTTGACCCTTGCCTGGAATCTGGACCGTGTTGCCTGCCGCCTGCCTTGACCCTTGCCTGGTATCTGGACCGTGTTACTTGCTGCCTGCCTCGATTTTCGTCTGGAACTCGGACTGTGCCTGCTTCCGCCTGCCCTGTTCCTGGCCTGGAACCCGGACTGCGTATCGGCCGCCTTTCTGAGGACGCAGTGACTTGGCCGTGTTGTGGAACTTCCACCTTCCAGAGACGAGTTCACCTGGGTACTGCAGGTGGGTGTCATCCCTCGTCCCGGGTCAAGGGTCCACTATCATAACAGATAATTCCATCCAATTCAATAGCAGCCCATTTTGTCCCTATAGTGCCTTAAATAATTCATTCTATATAATTTTTTAACATCCCTAGAATTATCAATGCTCAAATATTTGATCAATTCCTCCTTCCAGCTCATTGGAAAGGACTGGTCAAGCATATATTTAACTTCATCCCTCACTTATTCAAATTCAAAGTCAGCCCAGCATGTTCCATGATATGGAACAAAATATCATCTGCAAATGCTGCTAATTTAATGGTATAAATCCCTCTGGAATCTATAGTAACTCCTTTTATAATAATATTATCCAATATCCTCTTTAATAAAGGTTCCAGGGACAAAAGAAACAAAGCCAGGGACAATGGACATCCTTGCCTAGTTCCCCAATTTATCTGAAAAGACTCAGAAATCACCCCATTCACCAATATTGTGGCCATCGGCCTATGGGACAACACCTGTACCATCTGTAAAATTTACTAGTGATACCAAAAGCTCTCAATGCTTCTATCATAAAAACCCAACCAACTTTATCAAAAGCTTTTTCAGCATCAAAACCTAAGATTAAAGAGGGAAGTTTATGCCAGGTACTGGAGTCCATAGAGGCTTGTAATCTATGGACATTAAGCACTGAGCTCCAGTTTCTCATGAAGCCTACCTGTGCTTCACCTATCAATATCGGCAGGTAAGTTGCCAACCTATTTGCCATAATTTTAGTAGTCAACTTAAGGTCAAAATTTAATATAGAAATAGATCTATATGAACTCGGGCTCTCCAGATTTTATTTATTTATTTATTTTAATTTATATTTTATTACATTTTAATATTTTAACAAGAACATTTACAATGTAATGGCATATATTCCAAATAACAAACATATATATATTCAAAAGAAAATTTCTCAAAGCATATCCCTTTTAACGATATCTGGTTATGCACACATTGATTCAACTCCAAGGAAATAAGGGAGACTAAGAATAAGAAAAAATAGCAGATACTTTTAGGAAAAGTTTTTGTTATGTCAAACATGTCAATCCTGTAACTATCATCTCGATTTTCTACATTTCAACATTTCCTTTAGGAGGATTTTAGGAACATGAAGAAGAATCTAAATAAGCATGAAGATGCATTGGATCATTAAATGCATACTTAGTATCACCAGAAAGCAAAATGGAACGACAGGGAAATCGCAAAATAAATTTAACTCCCCTATTTGTCACCTCAGCCCTCATAGCCAAAAATATTTTTCTCTTTAACTGTGTTATACGTGCTATGTCCAGAAAAATTTGAACTGGATATCCATAAAACTTTATTTTCTGGTATCGGAAATAATGTTTCAAAACTTTATCTCTTTCAGTCAACAAGCTCTTGAACTTGTTGCCATTTCAAAAGATTTCTCGAGAAAGTGAGATAGATTCAGATTTTCTTCTTCTTGTTGATTTTCCAAACGAGACGTTTCTTCTTGCGATAGTCTCTGAGGTAGATAATTCATTATTGATATTGCAGGAATTTCTTCAGGCTTAAATTTTAATATATTTAAGAGATAACTCCTAAATAGATCCATTGGCGCCATTAATTTAGTTTTAGGGAAATTTAAGATTCTTATATTAGCCCTTTTAGCTTGATTTTCATAGATCTCCATTTTATTTTCAAACATTTTTTCTGACTAGATCAAATTTATTTGCACATTCTCAATTTCTTTTACTTTGACTTCCATTATTCTGCTGCATCTTCACCCCTTTCTCCCTCCCAAACAACCCACCCTCTCCCCATCTAAACATACATCAACCCCTCTTCTAAGAGTGATGGAGGTCAAGAGTAAGAATCCCCATTTCCAAAGTAATGTCTCAGTTCCCCTGTCTCCATTGCAGGAAGTCACCAACTAATATAAACCAGGCTGGAACAACCCAACCTAGAACTGAACCTTCTTTCTCTGAAACTCTATAACCACAGCCTCATAACACTTTTTCTGAAGTGGCAAAGCATAGCAGTTCCATATGCAAGCCATCCAGGCAGGCCCTCTGTGTGAGTAGTCCCCCGAGAGTCATACAAAATGGAGAGCAATCAGTGCTGCTCATTAATATGAAGGAATTGCAAATTGTACTCCATCATGATAGCTTGCACAACACTCTCAGATCGTCCACTGTTTGTACTTTAAAGCACTTGATTCTAACTGCTTGAAATATATTACCAAAGCTGACAGGGCCACGTAAGAGTCAGAATCTCGATCGGTGCTTCAGTTAGGAACATTAAATTATAACATCACAGTTTGAAGGAAAACTTCAAACAGTGCTCTCAAATGGAATGAATCTGCTATTCAGCTCTTACTGTGCACACTGCAGTGCCACTCCAATTTTACTGCAACACATTGCTTGCTCAGCAAACACCTGTGTCCACTATTTGGACTTGCCACCATCATTGTTGGTTCCAGCTACTGAAGAAAAGACTGCATTTTGTCCACTGAATCAAAATTGAAGACATGATTATCGTGGAGCACACAGAGTTTCGCCAGAAACTGCAGCATAAAGGTAATGTGTTTCCCTACAAGCATAGGGGCGGATTTTAAAAGCCCTGCTCGCGTAAATCCGCCCGGATTTACGCGAGCAGGGCCTTGCGCGCCGGCGCGCCTATTTTCCATAGGCCTGCCGGCGCGTGCAGAGCCCCGGGACTCGCGTAAGTCCCAGGGTTTTTTGTCGGGGGCGTGTCGGGGGCGGGGCCGATTGACGCGGCGTTTGGGGGCGGGACGCGGCGTTTCGAGGGCGGTCCCGGGGCGTGGTTTCGGCCCGGGGCAGTCCGGGGCGTGTCCGTGCCCTCCGGAACCGCCCCCGGGTTGTGTCTCGGTGCGCCAGCGGCCCGCTGGCGCGCGTGGATTTATGTCTCCCTCCAGGAGGCGTAAATCCATGGACAAAGATAGGGGGGGGGGTTTAGATAGGGCCGGGGGGGGGGGTGGGTTAGGTAGAGGAAGGGAGGGGAAGGAGAGAGGAGGGCGAATGAGAGTTCCCTCCGAGGCCGCTCCGATTTCGGAGCGGCCTCGGAGGGAACGGAGGCAGGCTGCGCGGCTCGGCGTGCGCCGGCTGCCCAAAATTGGCAGCCTTGCGCGCGCCGATCCAGCATTTTATAAGATACGCGCGGCTATGCACGTATCTTATAAAATCCAGCGTACTTTTGTTAGCGCCTGGTGCGCCAACAAAAGTACGCGAACGCGCATTTTTTAAAAATCTACCCCTTGGTGCAGACTGGGGTAAAGATCTTGTGCTGGGTTGCTATTGTTGCCTAAAAACCTTGGATGACAAGTATCATTTCACCTTCATATACTAACTTGCAATTTTTCTGGTAGGCCTGAGCTATTTCCGCTTTTTGAGCAAAATCTAAAAATCTTGCCAACACTGGTCACAGTCTACTATGGTGAGGCTATTTCACACCCAGTCGGTATGCACACTCAGGGGTAGATTTTTAAAAACGGTGCATCCGCGTACTTTTGTTCGCGCTCCAGGCGCAAACAAAAGTACGCTGGATTTTAGTAGATATGTGCGTAACCGCGCGTATCTTCTAAAATCCAGGATCGGCGCGTGCAAGACTGCCGATTTTGGGCAGCCGGCGCGCGCCGAGCCGCGCAGCCTACCCCCATTCCCTCCAAGGCCGCTCCGAAATCGGAGCGGCCTTGGAGGGAATCCTCTAACGCCCTCCCCTCACCTTCCCCTCCCTTCCTCTACCTAAACCACCCGCCCGGCCCTGTCTACACCCCCCCTTACCTTTCTCCGGGGATTTACGCCTCCCGGAGGGAGAAGTAAATCCCCGCGCGCCAGCGGGCCTGTTGCGCGCCGGGACGCGACCTGGGGGCGGGTAGGGAGGGCGCGGCCACGCACCCGGACTGCCCCGGGCCGTAGCCACGGCCCCGTACCCGCCCCCAAAACACTGCCGACACGCCCCCTAAACGCCGCGACGACCGAGCCCGCCCCCCGACACGCCCCCCTCGGAGAACCCCGGGACTTACGCGAGTCCCGGGGCTCTGCGCTCGCCGGTAGGCCTATGTAAAATAGGCTCACCGGCGCGCAGGGCCCTGCTCGCCTAAATCCGCCCGGTTTTGGGCGGATTTAGGCGAGCAGGGCTCTGAAAATCCGCCCCAGTGAAAATAACCCCCTGGATAAAAAAGGGGGCATAGTTAGGATAATTTCCCTGCTCCTGCATCATATAGGTTATTTCTGAGTGCTACAATACATTTTTACACCTCATGCTGATTAATCTACCGCAGGCACGTTACACCCAAAAAGATGTTTATCACACATGCCATGTGGGCAGGAGAGAGAGGTAAAGAGGGTAGCTAGGTAGAGAGTAAGGGGTAGATTTTCAAATACCGCGAATAGGCGTACTTTTGTTGGCGCTCCAGGCGCAAACAAAAGTACGCTGGATTTTAGTAGATACGCGCGGAGCCGCGCGTATCCACTAAAATCCGGGATCGACGCGCGCAAGGCTATCGATTTTGTATAGCCGGCGCGCGCCGAGCCGCGCAGCCTACCCCGGTTCCCTCCGAGGCCGCTCCGAAATCGGAGCGGCCTCGGAGGGAATCCTCTAACGCCCTCCCCTCACCTTCCCCTCCCTTCTTCTACCTAACCCACCCGCCCAGCCCTGTCTACACCCCCCCTTACCTTTCTCCGGGGATTTACGCCTCCCGGAGGGAGAAGTAAATCCCCGCGCGCCAGCGGGCATGTTGCGCGCCGGGACGTGACCTGGGGGCAGGTACGGAGGGTGCGGCCAGGCCCCTGGACCGCCCCGGGCCGTAGCCACGCCCCCGTACCCGCCCCCAAAACTCTGCCGACACGCCCCCTAAACGCCGCGACGACCGGGCCCGCCCCCGACACGCCCTGACACGCCCCCCTCGGAGAACCCCGGGACTTACGCGAGTCCCGGGGCTCTGCGCGCGCCGGTAGGCCTATGTAAAATAGGCTCACCGGCGCGCAGGGCCCTGCTCGCCTAAATCCGCCCGGTTTTGGGCGGATTTAGGCGAGCAGGGCTCTGAAAATCCGCCCCTAATTGTACAAATCAACTCTTCTTTTCCCTTTCATCACTGCAAATGACAGAAAGTCTTCAGAGATGTCAACTTTGCAGTTCGAACCTTTGACACTGTATGTAAACCTGGCCCCCTAAACCTACCCCACCCCCAAAACCCTACCTCCAAGTTACATATTGGTCTCTCTCTCTCTCTATCTCTCTCAAAATGTATTTCCAGCAAAAGCAGGGACAAATCTCTGCAGGTAGTTTTTTCCTGGGGCAGTTTTCAAAGGGAAAGTATCTAACATGTATACTTTTCCTTTGAGAATTGGTGCAACGCCTTTGGGTAAAAGCTCCTGAGGATTTTGTACCAAAATGTACATTTTTGAAAATTGCCCCCACAAAAAAAAGGTAGGTGCAAATTTTGTAGTTATTTTGAATCTATGGATGGTTTATTTGTTTATTTATTTAGATTCTTTTATATGCCGCTGTTCGTCAATTGAAAGTGTACATCAAAGCGGGTTACATTCAGGAACTAAAGGTAGTTCCCTATCCCCACATGGCTTACAATCTAAGTTTTGTACCTGAGGCAATGGAGGGTTTTCAAAGAGGCAGCAGACATGCACGTTCCCTTTGAAAAATCAGCTGTGCAGTCTTTTACCTATGAACCTTGCACCTATGTAGGGATTTTGAAAATTGCCCTAAGTAGAAAAAGATAGGGGAGTGGCTAGAGAGAGAGAGGAAGGTAAGGAGCATGAGATGAACAAATGAAAAGGCTGAGAGAACAGGAGAGAAAAAAATGTGTTGATTGTTTTATATTGCACCTTACGTGTTTCAATAGTAAGAAAATATAAGCGAAGGAGATTATTTAAACTGGAGAAGAAAGTGAGATAGCTGGTCTTCAGTTTGGCTCACTACACTATGCTTATTCCTCAGTGAAACATGAAGTGCCACAATTCCTACAAAGTATATTTAATTTGGTCATGCAGTCACTGACCTTGTTGTTACAAGTGAGAAAAACAACAGTGTGGTCGTTCATGGTCAGTCCCTGTTGCCTTAGGCAAATAGATCAGGTAATACATTTCTAACCTTTCTACCTCCGTGCATACCATCCTGCCCTGAATCAATGCTGGCAAAGGTTTATGGTGTGTATGACAAAAAATAATTACACTGCATATTAAAAAAGCCTGACATGTTAATATGGTGCAGAAAAACAAACGTATGTATTGTTTTTGTTAAATTGATCATTAATAATTTGCTAGAAAAAGAGAATACAGTTCTGAGAGCTCAGTGTTTTAATTTGCTAAGCACATATTCTTAGCATGAAGGTGCTCTATTTAAGGCAAAAAAGATAACAACTGGAGTTTGTGCTATTTATTAACAGGCCGATACAGTACAGTGCGCTCCGGTGGAGCGCACTGTACTGTATCGGCCTGTTAATAAACACGCTAGCTTTACCCCTTATTCAGTAAGGGGTAATAGCACGTCAAAAATGCGTGTTCAACCCCCCCCCCCCAACCTAATAGCGCCCGCAACATGCAAATGCATGTTGATGGCCCTATTAGGTATTCCCGCGCGATTCAGTAAGTAAAATGTGCAGCCAAGCCGCACATTTTACTTTCAGAAATTAGCACCTACCCAAAGGTAGGCGTTAATTTCTGCCGGCGCCGGGAAAGTGCACAGAAAAGCAGTAAAAACTGCTTTTCTGTGCACCCTCCGACTTATATCATGGCGATATTAAGTTGGAGGTCCCGAAAGCTAAAAAAAAATTAAAATAGGCCCGCGGCTCGCAGGTTGAAAACCGGACGCTCAATTTTGCCGGCGTCCGGTTTCCGAACCCGTGGCTGTCAGCGGGCTCGAGAACCGACGCCGGCAAAATTGAGCGTCGGCTGTCAAACCCGCTGACAGCCGCCGCTCCTGTCCGAAAAGAGGCGCTAGGGACGCATTAGTGTTCCTAGTGCCTCTTTTTACTGCCGGCCCTAATTTAAATACATTAAATTACTGCATCGTGCGCACAGGAGAGTGTCCTGTGCGCACGCTCGCCTGCTCTCCCGCGATTTTTACTGTATCAGCCCATAAGCTTGCCCAAGCCTTTGAAAATAAAGGTGACAATGAAATCTGCTTTACAGCGAAGTAGTGGCAGGCTAACATACTAAGCAAAGGGTTTTCTGGAAAGTCCACATTAAGAAAAGTGAAGTTGTGCATCTCAATGGATGAAAAGGAATTTCAGGAGTTAACAGTAAATATTTTTGTATTGCTAATTGCATAGAAGCAGATATATTGTAGGCAACATCTGGAATTGAAGAGTAACAAAATTAATATTCACATTCAAATTTTATTGGAATGACAATTTTACATGTGACAGCAAAGTAATATACAGAATAATTAAAATAAAAAGGTAGGAAAAGAAGGGAAAAATTACAAAATGGTAATGTCACGTAAAGGTACAAGTGACAGAAAGTATAGCATCAGGGACATATCTCTGGTTTTGGCGCTGGGCAGTACTCTCTCTGGTCAGGTTTATTTTCTGGCCTGGTGGCAGGATACCGCATATTTTGTTGCTATAGCTGCTGTTTCTCCTCTTTCTGCCAGGTTTCTACAGAATTTGTCTTGCATATTGTTTTGTGGGAAGTGCAGGATTTTCTTTGCTAACTCTGTGAAATGTGCATCTCTGATATATTTGTACTAGCTGTTAAGCCCGTAACAACGGGCTACATTAAAAAAAATGTTTCAGTCCATTTCCTTCCCCCTCCCCCTCCCCTCACCCTCTATTCTCCCTCCCACCTCCCCCCTCTAGACCACAGAGTCATCTCCACGACCCTCAAGAAAGAAATCCTCCCACCTCAATCCTCTACCAAAACCACAATTCATTTTAGAAAACCATGCCCACTGGACCTTCTCAATGAACTCTGCTCCAAAGAACTAAACCAGCTAGACCTCTCTGACGCCACTACAGCCACCACGTCATGGATCAAAGTTACCAAAAAAAATTGCAGACCAAATCTGCCCAATCACCACAAAAACCATACAACCTGCACTAGACAACAGAAAACCTTGGTTTACCCCGGAACTTAAAACTCTGAAACAAAATCTACGAAACAAAGAACAAAGCTGGAGAAAAAACCCCTCCACTGCACTACACACACTCTACAAAACCACTCTTAATACCTACAGAAACGCCATCCATAAAGCCAAGAAAGATTTCTATGCAAAGAGAATCCACAACTTCATCTTTGTCTCAAAGGCACTTTTCTCATATGTCTCATCACTCACCAAACCACCTCCACTATCCATTCCAGATCACCAAGCTCTCGACAAAGCCAACAAACTCGCCAACTACTTCAAGACAAAAATCATTAACCTCACCCGCTCCATTACAACCCATAACCACACACCCAATCTTCTCACTAAATCTCAACCTCAACAGAAGTTCAGCCTTCAATGCTTCGAACCCACCTCCACACTAGAGATTGAAAACACCCTCAAGAAAATAAAACCCTCCTCCCACCCATCAGACCCATTACCTACAAACCTACTCACCGCCATACCAAACACCATCGCACAACCTATTGCGAAAATCATCAACACCTCTCTAACTCAAGGCATAGTTCCCAATCAACTAAAACTAGCAATTCTCAAACCCCTTCTGAAGAAACCTAACGCCTCACCGACAGACCCAGCGAACTTCCGGCCCATCGCAAACCTTCCCCTGATAGCCAAACTGATGGAAAAAGCGGTAAACAAACAACTGTCAGAATACCTCAAAGAACATAATATTCTCTCTCCAGCTCAGTACGGCTTTCGCAAATCTCGAAACACTGAGTCACTTCTGCTTTCTCTCACAGACACCATCCTACTAAACCTGGAGAAAAAACAATCACACCTACTGATACTTCTAGACTTATCCTCAGCTTTCGATACTGTAAATCACACAATACTCATAGACCAATTAGCAAACATAGGTATCAAAGGTACAGCACTCAGCTGGTTCAAGTCCTTCTTGTGTAACAGATTTTACAAAGTTAGGATAAACAACAAAGAATCTCAGCCAGTCCTTTCAGACCAAGGTGTACCTCAAGGCTCATCACTCTCACCAACGCTTTTCAATATCTACCTCCTCCCTCTTTGCCAATTACACTCCAAACTCAATCTCAACTACTACCTCTTTGCAGATGACATACAGATACTCATCCCTATCACCGAATCACTACAAAGAACCATCACCCACTGGAAGGACTGCCTACAATCAATCAAACACCTACTATCCAGCCTAAACCTAGTCCTTAATTCAAACAAAACAGAGATGCTAATTATTTCTCATGACTCCATGATCAACACAGCAATCCCTGCACTATCCTCTACATTAAACATGGATTTTGCCCCAGATGTCAGAGACCTAGGAATTTGGATGGACAACCAACTAAACCTAAAAAATTTTATAAATAACACTACCAAAGACTGCTTTTATAAATTACAAGTTCTCAAAAAGCTAAAACCTCTCCTTCACTTCAGCGACTTCTGCCTAGTTCTACAATCCATCATCTTAACAAAACTCGACTACTGCAACTCCATCCTTCTCGGACTCCCCAACAACACTATCAAACCCCTACAGTTGGTTCAGAACGCCTCTGCCAGAATTCTCACTAAAACCAATAAAAGAGATCATATCACCCCTATTCTATGCAATCTACACTGGCTTCCCATCAAATACAGGATTCTGTTCAAAACACTCACCATCATATCCAAAGCAATACACAACATCGCGCCCATCACATTAAAGACACAGCTTCGAGCGCACACATCTACCAGACCCATCAGAAGCGCTTACAAAGACACTCTGTATGCACCTCCAGCAAAATCACATTTAAGAAAGAGAGCACTATCAACAGCAGGTCCTCACCAATGGAACACCCTTCCACCAGACCTACGCCTTGAACCTAGCCTACCGGAGTTTAAAAAAAAACTAAAAACTTGGCTCTTTAGACAAGCATTCCCAGACTTATAATGTAACCAGGCTTTCCCACTTCCACCCATTACCCACCTCTTCCCACCTACCCTTGCCCATTTGCCCCAAGTCAAACCTCTGACGAACTCTTCAACCCCAGACAATCCTCAGCCTAAATATTAACTCTATCATCTTTATAGTCTCTTCTAGACTCACTGTTGTATCCATGATTTGTATAGTTGGTGTCTCATGACCTACTGTTTCATGCGCTTGTTTATCGGATCTACTTATGTTAATTGTCTTGTTTAACTGTTTAACTGTTCAATATAAATAAGCCTGTTTATCGACTTAATGTAAATAAGCCTTGTTTAACTGTTTAATGTAAAAAGCCCCGGCCAGACAAGCCCCGGGCGAGTTGCCGTTCTTTGTAAACTGGATTGATTTGTATCTCATACAGGAATTTCGGTATAGAAAAATTAAAAATAAATAAATAAATAAATAAATAAATGGTTATTCATGCTACAAAGTTTCATTGTAAAGAAGAAATTTATGCTAATGGTTTCCTTTGTTACTATGTAAACCGGTGTGATAACACTAGTTGAAAATCGGTATAGAAAAACAAATAAGTAAAATAAATAAATCATATCAAGGCTCCAGAATTCCAACCTGGTGATAAAGTCTGGCTACCTACAAAACATTAAGACTCAAGTTACGTTCAGCTCGCTTTGCTCCTCACTTCGTCAGACCCTTTCTGATTCTGCGACGACTAGGTACTCTTACATACAGCCTGAAACTTCCACCCGCATTGAAGATTCATAATGCATTCCACGTCTCACTATTGAAACCATTAATCCTTAGTGAGTTCTCAACCAAGACACCTGAACCTACACCTATTGATGCAGAAGAAGACATCGAACACAAGGTAGATGCTATTCTTGATGTGAGAAAGAGAGGCAGAGTATGGGAATACCTCCTGTCATGGGAGGGTTATGGACCTGAAAATAACTCTTGGGAACCTCAAGAAATATCATGGATAAAGAGATGCTTCAAAAATTCCACAGAATGCATCCTCGGAAACCAAGACCAGGTAGGAGGTCTGGAGGGGGCCCTTTGAAGGGGGGTACTGTTGCGTCCGTTGGTCTCAGACGGCTTCGACCCTTATGTCTCACCTTTTTCTCAGCTCTCCCCGCTAGCCTTGGGAAGATGGCTATGGTGTTGCCTCCCGCCATGTTCCTCCCAAGGGCCTCCTAGGGTACGCGTGCTCTACCCATGTCTTTATTCCAGTTATGGCGCGAACCTCAGGGGCATTCCCCTCAAGTGACATCATGCCATTCAGGTATTTGGCCTATGTTTGTTTGCTAGCTCGTTCAGTTAGCAAGGATTGGATTTGTCTGGTCTACGCTACTCTGCCGCTTCCTGCTGCTGCTGGAAGCTCTACCTTGCCCTTCGGGGTATTCTCTAACCTGGGTACCCGCTCCTCGGGGGCCCTCTGCTTTCCTTTCAGGTGCCTTACTGGGATCAGGTACTCACTCCTCGAGAGCCTGCTCTCCCTGCATTGGTGCCTGTTACCATCAACTTCAGCCTGGTGGAATCGCCAACCTTAAGGCTACCATCTAGTGAGTAATCTCATTCTCAGTCTATCTCATCCACAGCTTTGCCGTGCTGGGAAACCTACACCAAATCTCCCTATACCAACTTGGTGAGACGGGTCCCCTCTGCTGAGGGTCCCTGGACTGCTACCTCTGGATCACCTCACTACTGCCACCTCTGGTGGTATACTACAAGCTGTATAATAAAATAACTCTGTGTTTGTGCATCCCGAGTCTAGCCCAGTACTGTGGCTCCCCACGGGGCTCCTCCCCATGGGCGTGGTCATCTGCCACAGTACCCAGGAATCCAACCAAACACTGCTAAGCCATAACACTACCCCAGTGATCTGGAACTCATTTCAGGAAACCTCATGGATGGCAGACAGCGCAAAGTTCTTCAAGTAGGATATGGACGATTAATAAATTCAAATAAAAGATTAAAAAAAGAGATGTCTGTGGAATATATGGATTAAAAAAATGACCCTGTGAGGATTAGCTTAGACACTATGTCATATCCTGAACATTTGGTGAGAACTGGATGCAAGAAAAAAAAAAGTTATTAAGTGGCAACATTTGCACCCAAATATTTGTGGAATACGTGGATCCACACATATGTTAGGAACACAGCTAGCAGGCTGACCCTGCGAGCTGCTAAACTCACCTCACTGCTGCCAAGTTCAGTCCAGGATGCCATCATCATGCTCTAGTGGCTGAGATGCTGTCTCAGTACTACCGAGCAGGGCCTTACTTGCTGCCATGCTGCTCCTGTCCTGGAACCTCCTTATGTGTGTGTGTGCACACACACACATAAGGAGGAGATCTAGAACTTCTCTGAATTCCCCCAAAGAATACCCCAAAGAATTCTCAAGTCAACCACTACTCCTTGGCAGTCCAAATTTCAAAACCCAACCCTATGCCTATGATTTATTGCTTCTGCCTCCATTAGGCTCTGTATCATGTACTTTTATGCTATTAACCCCATATATTCATATCCAAGTTATATCTACCTGTTCTTTGTAAGACATTTACTTGTCACTGTTATTGTTCAGAATGTAAACCGAATTGATCAGTAATTCTGTTATTGGAAAGTCGGTATAGAAAAGTGCTAAATAAATAAATAAATATGTGCACATTACATGGGGTCTGAGGTAGGAAACACTGATCGGTGCCTTCTGATGACTGGCCTTTTTAAGCAAGGACCTTGCAGCATCACCTCACCTCAGCAACGGGTTTCCCTGCCTTACAGTGCATGTTGCCTAGTGTTCCTAATTCCTGTATTCCTGATTCTCGTCCAGCTTTGCCTCTTCCAGCCTTGAATAATTTAGCCTTGCCTTTTTGTCTTGTCTTCCAGCCTTGCCTCATCCAGCCTTTTCTTCTTCACCTTCCTTGGCCAGCCCACTTTGCCCAGTCTCAAGTTATCTTATCTTTCTTTTCCAGTATCTTCAGTGTGTCTTCGTCCACCCTTGGCTCGACTTGACTCTCTGGATTTTGACCTTTTGCTTGGACCTGACCACAATTGCCTGGCACCAGGATCTGACCCCTTGCCTGGACCTGACCACTCATGCTAGCTGCCTGCCCCGACTTTGGCCTGTCTCTGAATCCATTAGTTTGCTGCCTGCTGACCCTGGTGTGTTTTGGACTTTATTTACCTTTACTATCCTAGGAACCCACCTATGTTCTGTTGGCCACCAGAACTCAAGGGCTCAACCTGTGGGGGAAGCAGCTGGTAAAAGTGAAGCTCCAGAATGTCCTGCTACAGGGTACATTCGCCAGCTGCCAGCATAGGCCTCAAGGCTGTGTCAACTGCACCATAGCATAAAGGGCTCACACACTTACTACCCTTTGCAACATACTGTATATGTGGATTGAAGAGAAAAAGCCTTGTCATGATCCTCATGGACCAATTGATATCTTGTGAAAATGTGGTGTAGATCCGATGCAAAACAAGAAAAGTATTTAGAGGACAATAATTGCATATGAACATCTATAGAACATATGAATGCCAAAAAATTACACAGTCAGGATTAACGGCATATACTGAAAATTTTTGGGTAGATTTTAAAAAGGCGGCCACACATGCACCAAAGATATACACTATTTTATAAAATATATGCACAGAGGTAGATCTTTAAAAAGTACGCCGGATTTTATAAGATACGCGAGTAGCCACGCGTATCTTATAAAATCCGGGGTCGGCGCGTGCAAGGCTGCGCAAAATTGGCAGCCTGCGCGCGCCGAGCCGCGCAGCCTGCCTCCATTCCCTCCGAGGCCGCTCCGAAATCGGAGTGGCCTCAGAGGGAACTTTCCTTCCGTGTCCCCCACCTTCCCTTCCCTTCCCCTACCTAACCCACCCCCCAGCCCTACCTAAATCCCCCCCCCCTACCTTTGTTGGGCAAGTTACGCCTGCTTGAAGCAGGTGTAACTTGCGCGCACCGCTTCGCATCCCCCGGCACAGGCCGCAGTGCTGGGGGACTCGGGACCGCCCTCCCGGCCCGCCCCCAAACTGTCGTCACGCCCCCAGACCATCCCCTGACCCCGGACACACACCCCCGGACATGCCCCCTCCCGCCCCTTTTACAAAGCCCCGGGACTTACGCGCATCCCGGGGCTTTGCGCATGCCGGCGGCCTATGCAAAATAGGCGCGCCGGCGCATGAGTGCCCTGCGTGCGTAAATCCGGGAGGATTTACACACGCAGGCCTTTTAAAATCTAGCCCACAGGTTATAAAATACTCTTCATGAGTGAGAGACTCTTTATAAGACTCAGCCTGACACTCAATATATGGACCATTGTAAGTGGGCACTTTGATTCTGGGTGAGTTTTCAGGAGGTGGGTGGGGTTAGTGGGGTGTTGTTGCAAATACATTTAAAAAAGTCTAACAAGAGGAGTTAATTTGCTCACTGCAGTCTTTGCTAGCTGCATTGTACAAATCAACTCCTTTTCATCATTTATAGGGGTAAATTTTCAAAACCTATGTGCGGGTGTACATGTGCGCACGCTACTCGGTGCGCACACATGTATGCCCAATTTTATAACATGCGTGCGTAAGCACATACATGTTATAAAATCAGGGGTTGGCGAGAATAAAGGGGTGCATACTAGTGCATCTTGCGCACGCCGACACCTGCGGCCTTCCCCCATTCTCTCCCCCTAAACTAACTTTCCCACCCCTTCCCCTAACCTATCCCCCCCCCCCCCAGCCCTATCCTAAACCCCCCAAAATTTTAATTTACCTTCTGCGCCTGCCTTGGGGCAGGTGCAGGTTGCACGTGCCGGCAGCCTGCTGGCACGCGATCCCCCAGCACAGTGGCAAATGGCCGCTGTCGCGGAGGCCTCTGGCCCTGCCCCTAGACCACCCCTTTTGTAAAGCCCCGGGACTCGGGGCTTTACGCGTGTCGCTGAGCCTTTATAAAATAGTCCAGGTGCGCAACCCCGCCCCCCACTTGCGTAAATCCTCTGAATTTATGCGCGTAGGGCTTTTAAAATCAGGCCCATAAGATCTAAAATTCTTTAATAATGTCAATTTTACAATGAATACCTCTGAGTGTGTCTGTAGCACCACCCCCCAATCTCAACCCACCTCCTAAAAACTCACTCAGAATCGAAGTGCCCCCTTCTAATGGTCCATATATTGAGTGTCAGGCTGAGACTTATAAGGAGTCTCTCTCTCTCTCTCTCTCTCTCTCATGTTCATCAGGCTCTTACACCTACTGAGGAACTGTAATGTGCACTGGCTGAGGAAAATTAGGGGTTACACACATCCAGTGCTGGCCCTGGCAATTTAAAATGAGGCCATTTTTGCACACATAAGGCTTTTAAAATTCATCTCTTTGTGTAGATCCACTGATACCTTTTGAAAGATTGGTGTGGGTTGGATGCAATCCCCAAAAGTAATTAGGCTAGGCACATTAACTGTGCGGAATACAAGGATAAAATAAAATACTCCATCATAATTCTGATGTTCTCCATGAAATATCCTGGAAATGTTTTGTGGTTAGAACACCCAAAGCTTTCTTTTCCTTCAGAAAAGAGGCTAAAAAGGGAATTTACCATGAAATATATTAGAGGTGCTTACAAAAGAACACTGCTTTCTTATCAGGAGACACTTTTGCTACATACACAAGAAGATAATTGAAATATATCACATCTAGTTTGTACTCTGAAATTCTTAATTACATTGGTGATGTCCTAAGAAAACTTTGGCATATCCTATAATTACAGAATATCTTTCTGAGACCACCATTGATTAGGGTATACAGGCAAAACATTTTTGTGTTGCTGCAGATTCATTTAGTTTTTTAATTTTTAATTTATTTTTTTTTAAATGTCATTTTTTTTGTTTTATTTTGTTTGTTTTGTTTTTGTGTGCACTATTTGCATATAGCGTTCACTGAAATAAAGCAAATTAATTGCTTCCCCCACACACACCCCCGCTGATTAACTCTGGTCCCCCAATTTTTACAAAAAGCTCCTCCTTCAGGGTACCTTCTGATACAAGAACAGTGTTCTTTTGTTTTGCCTGTATACCCCAATCAGCTCTAATATATTTACTCAATCCTACATTTAAGAAGTAATATCTCAAAGAGATAGTAACTCAATAACATACCTGGACTTGACCAATATTACTCAAATAATGATTTTATTTATGAAATTGTAACCGAACTTTATTGGTACCTGTTAGAATGTACGATATCCTAGATTTACTAACCTTAGTCTATGTGCCTATTTGTAAACCGTTGCGATGGTATATAACTTAGCGACGGTATAGAAAAGTTTTTAAATAAAAAAAAATTATTAGAAATTCTCTTTTTAGCCTACTTTCCAAGGAAAAGATGACATTTGGTGTCCTATCCACACCAAATTGTCAGGACATGTTTTTATAAAAGGGATTAATAATCATAAACTCAGGGGCTTAATATTTTCAATCTATCAATTATGAGATATGAAAATCCTCAAAAATATTTTTCAAAAATATTTTACATAGTATGTCTATTCTCAATTATATGGAAAATATTTACTACCGCCATTATTTTTCCTGTGGTTTAGTTTTCACATGGTTTCACATTGATCTCTGTAGCTTTAATATATTTACAATTCCACCTCAAACAGGCATCCCCTTTATTTTTTTCTCCTACTGTCAGGATTGCATTGAGTTTGTTGGATCTGATTAACATTTTAACAAATTATTCCATGTTCATGGTATAAGAAATGGTGTCTGCAGATGCTGGTGCCATTAATCTTCACTAAAATCCAATAATTGCATGATCACTAGTGATTTCTTTTTTTTTCCTAAACGATTGAAAGGAAGCCACGAGTGGTCACTAGAACATTGTTCTGTTTGTGAAGGAGCTGAAGGTGTGAGCCACAAATAATGCCTGCATAAATCATTTTGAAAAGAGATGTGTGTTTGAATGAAGCATTGATTACTTTAGTTTTTTTTCCTATAGCATCATCTCTGTTAAAATAATTGACTTTCTTCCTGGAGACACCTAGTATTGGGAATTCAGCACACAAAAATTGCTATCTCCTTATTAATATAAAGAACTGAAAAGAAAACAGTCGTCTTCGTATTCTTTCTTATTGGGCTGGATTATCTTTCATCTTGTTCTGCACAGATTCATTATTTGTGCTCAAACCATTCCTAAAAATCGATATGCCATTATGTTATCTCTCATGTGTCGCCCTTTCCGCCTACTCATATTTTGGCCACAGAATCTCTTCTAATTATACTTGTGATTTTTTTTTTTATTAAGTCTTTGTATTGTCTTACCTATGTATACCTTGAACCGAACTGCATACAAAGAAATTGTTAATATCATGTTGCAAGAGAAGGCATTTGTATAGCACCTTGTACAGCTAATCACGTCTGCCTCCATGCAAGAAACAGGAAAGAACTTTGTCAAGTCTCCTTTCAACTTGGCTTAAAAAAAACAACAGTATGGGGCTGTTAAGGAATGCATACTCTAAAACCCAGGACACCTTAAAAGATCAGGACCAGGCATTTTGCTGGTCCACTTTAAGACCCAGCCAGAAGAGGACCTCAGTCAACATTTTCCTGGGGAGGTGAATAAATACTAGAGGTGTACAAGCTAAACATTTGTGTTTTGTTTTTTGGTATATTTTCTCTTGGGTTTGTTTCTTTTAAGGTTTACTTTGCTTCTGTTTCTCTACAGAAATGAAATAAACATTAAACAACAAAACAAAAACCCACCACAACAATAACAAAAAAAGAAATGGAGCCTATCCAGGCTCCCTGTGCCCCTCACTCTCCCCAAAATTGTTCCTAGGGCCAGGAACCATCCCGATCCCCACTTACCCCATCTGCGGGGATCCAGAGGGGCAAGAGGGATGCCCTGCCTCATGCCCTGAGGTATTTCACAAGAAAGGGCTCCAGACCATTCAGCCATAAGAACAGCACTAATGTATGGTGCCAAAATGGCAATCAAAATAGCGAATTCCAGCACTACACCCTAGAGTGACAGTAAAATATCTCCTTCTTAAGGCTGGCCAGCACCATATTTTTTTGTATGGCTATGCAAATATACAGCAGTACAAGAAAATGTCACCAGCCAATTCTGAGAAGGTACCATTTTGATATCAGTCTATAGTGCCAAGCAGGCCATTGCAATTTTGACATCACACTATGGTACCAAGCTCGCCAGAACCATTTTGACATTATACACTGTTGCCTTTCTTAGGTCTGACCAGGCATGGAAACATTTCTTATGGTAATCTTGGGGCAGGAGGTGAATGGGCATCCATCCTGCCCCTCTGGACCTCCACATATGGGATTAGTGAGGGACCAGGGTGGTTCCCTGTCACCTGTACCTTTTTGTTAGGGAGGGGAATTTGGAGGTCATGGTTGGTGGGCCTTGGGTGGGCCCCAGTTGGTGAGCCCTGGGTTGACCCAGGGGATGGTTAGTCACCAGCAGGAGACCTCAGGAAAGTCTCTGGTCTTCCACAGAAGGCTTTTTTTTTCCAAAACAAAACTGAAGTAAATCAACAAAATTTTGTTGGGTTTTCTTTAGATTCGTTTTGAAAAGTCATGAAACGAAATAGGAAATGTTGACATTTCCATTTTCATTTCAAAGAAATGCATATTCCTAATAAATATCAAAGCCCAGTGAGGAACAGAGTGGCCCAGAATAAGAGAAGGAAGCTTCAGATACTATGCAAATACACGGTGGGTGAATTTTTAAAGGAGGTGCATATGTAAAATTAACATCTATGTGCAATAATAGCTTTCACTCATGTAAATGCTATTTTATAAACATCAAAAGTACATGTGCATTTTCTGTTTTGCACACACAGTTACCTGGTCAAAAAAGTGGTGGTGTAGGGGCATTCCCGGGCAGGGCCGAGAGGTACATACATAAGTTGCTATTTTATAAGAGACTTATGCAAATACATTAGGTAATTATTTAAGCAATTTTACACCTTTTAACAATTTAGCATTATTGATAACAGACTCATCTGTTGTCTCCTATTGGTTAGGAGGGAAGTCTGGGTAAACTCGGGGGAGTTCAAGATGAAGAACAATGAAGGTCTCAATGACCAGAAGAAATGAATGAACTGGTGGTGGTATCAGTAAACTAATCATTTCAATTACACGCATATGTTTAGAATCTACCAACTTCCATATGTAAATCAGAGTTTTATGCAAGCAAATTATTATTTTTTGTACATAAAGGGGCGGATTTTCAGAGCCCTGCTCACCTAAATCCGCCCAAAACCGAGCGGATTTAGGCGAGCAGGGCCCTGCGCACCGGTGAGCCTATTTTACATAGGCCTACCGGCGCGCGCAGAGCCCCGGGACTCACGTAAGTCCCGGGGTTCTCCGAGGGGGGCGTGTCGGGGGCGTGTCGGGGGCGGGCCCGGTCATCGCGGCGTTGTGGGGGCGTGTCAGCAGCGTTTTGGGGGCGAGTACGGGGCGTGGTTACAGCCCAGGGCGGTCCGGGGGCGTGGCCGCGCCCTCCGTACCCGCCCCCAGGTTGCGGCCCGGCGCGCAAGAGGCCCGCTGGCGCGCGGGGATTTACTTCTCCCTCCGAGAGGTGTAAATCCCCAGAGAAAGGTAAGGGGGCGGTGTAGACAGGGCCGGGCGGGTGGGTTAGATAGAGGAAGGGAGGGGAAGATGAGGGGAGGGCGTTAGAGGATTCCCTCCAAGGCTGCTCCGATTTCGGAGCGGCCTTGGAGGGAACGGGGGTAGGCAGCGCGGCTCGGCGCGCGCCGGCTATACAGAATTCATAGCCTTGCGCGCGTCGATCCAGGATTTTAGTGGATACGCGCGGCTCCGCGCAAATCTACTAAAATCCAGCGTACTTTTGCTTGCGCCTGATGCGCCAGCAAAAGTACGCCTATTCGCGTTTTTTGAAAATCTACCCCAAAATATACACACTCATGTCTATAAAGTAGGTAGAAAATGTACATACATTCAATGCATTTCAGGTATTTGCACATAACCAAACATATGCGCATATGTTGGGGGGGGTAGACATATGCATATTTTATAATCTGTGTGTACCTCATACACACAGCTTACAAAATACTGTGGAAGATATCTGTGTGGCATACACATGTGTATATGGGGAAGTATAGAGTTTTTTGAAAGTTATCCAGACTTTGAGATAAACATTGCTGAGGTAAGCTTGTTATCCTGTTTCATGCTGTATATAACAAAAGTACTCTTTTGTTGAAAACTGGAGGCCAGACTCTTTTTTCTGTTCTCTGACACCTTCCCTGAAGCCAAGGGCCAACTCACACTATTAAATATAGTGGCTGGGGTAGGATTCTACTGGTCAAAGGGCAGCACAGACCAGGGACCCATGCTACCAATTTTAGATTCTGGACCTGGCTGTAGTGACAGCCAAAAGCGGGTTTTGTTGGGTTAAAGGACCTAGCCATGTCCAGTTAGACAGGGAAATTGTACTGAGTCAGAGTCAGAAAGACTTGGGCTTTTTTGCCCCTTTTCTTGTTATTTTTCTAGCATATTTGAAAGAGCTGCATTCCTCTGGGAGCAGAGAGAGGCCGGCTAAACACAAGTCCTTATTGACCCAGCATGGAGCATTTAATCCACATCCTGAGAGAAGGGCAGCAGTAACTGAAGACTATTGTACAGGGCCAATAACAAACTTTGTTAACCCAGATAGCTGTGCAAGCTAATAAGGCCCAGCCTATTCCACTGGCTCCCATGATACCTGCAAAGGATCCAGGAGAGAATCCACACTGTTTTCTAGTGAATTTTGAATGAATCATCAGGCTAGAAGAATGGCCAGAGTCCATCTGGACCACCTGCTTGGACAATTTTCTGACAAGCAGCAGCCAATCTGCCTTCTAGATGGAAGGGCCACCAGGATTTGAATGGACTGGGCACATTCCAGAAGTATACTGGCAGAAGTTCTAATGGGGAATCCTCCAACTTGTAGAAAGTCCACAGATTTTCTTCTACAAGCTAAAACATATAAATTGGAAGTGGCTACAGCCAGAAGAAAAGACTGATACTGAAATGGCTAAATTGCCCTCCTGGAACAGTCTTTGAACAACCTACCTATCTGGCAGTAAGTATACTTGCACCCAAAGCTCACCACACAGTCCACCCTGGAAGTCACTGATACCTTCCAGCTGGAGCACATCAGGCTGCAAAAGAGATGGTCACTACAGGACCCATCATGAAACAGTCTGAAAGCAATACATCTTCTGCAGACCTCAGAGAAGGTCTGGAATCATTCCTGCACTGTTCATGGGATTCAGGTCCACCAGCCGGCTTCAGGTTTAGAGATACTTTAGTGATACTTTGCTTGAGAGTATCACTGGACGGAGGAAGATCTGATGACAATAATCTAATGACCCCAGACTTTTACAATTTTGTGGATGTTCTTTGCCCAGAGTTTGGTATTTTTTAGTTCCAGTTGAACTGGATAGGTCTCATACTCAAGCTCTTTTAAATTCTGGAAATGTAAAACCCCTCATCTGGAGAGAGAGAATCAAGAGAACCCAAACTATGAAAATACAGTGACTCTGGCCTGAATCCATGGGGACCAACAATAATACCCCTCCACTCTGGTCTCACTAAAGACTCTATCAAGACAAATCCACCTAGAAGTAGGGTTACTCTCATTACTCCCATATCCCAGAATCCTTGCATATGAGCTCTTGGACTTTGGGACTTTCTGGGCCCTACTTTTTCCTGAACCAGCTGGCTCAGCTAATGGTGAGTCATTCCTTGAAGGTTTCTCACTAGAGGAACTGGACTTATTTGTCAGGGAGCTCAAGATCTGCATACCTCAACACAAATACTGCCAAGAGAAGCTCAGATATTCCAGATACCTGAAGACCATCATAGATAGATTCCCTGGGACAGATGAGAGCCCACAGGAGTTCCAGGAACCCTTAGCTGTTCCTTCAGAATGGGACAAGAAGGGCAATCCTGGGAAATTTGGATGTGCTCATATTGTATATAAGTACCTTAAGTTTGTTCAGGAACATGTCCAGATGATAGATGGAAGGCTAGTCCTGGGGTTAGAGACCAGTAATCTGGCTCCACCCTTCTTTATAATATGGAAAGACTTATGGCCAGATTTTAATAGCTATGCATGGGCGTAGATTTGTGCGCACAACCCAGCACGCAGAAATCTACGCCCGATTTTATAACATGCGCATACAGCCACACACATGTTATAAAATCTGGGGTCGGCGTGTACAAGGGGGTGCACACTTGTGCACCTTGCGCGCGCCGAGCCCTAGGGGAGCCCCGATGGCTTTCCCCGTTCCCTCCGAGCCTGCTCCGAAATCGAAGCGGCCTCGGAGGGAACTTTCCTTCCGCTGCCCCCCCCCACCTTCCCCTCCCTTCCCCAATCTAACCCGTCCCCCAGCCCTACCTAAATCCCCCCTACCTTTATTTTGTTATTTACGCCTGCCTCTGGCAGGCGTAACTTGCGCGCACTGGCCAGCTGCCGGCGTGCATTCCCGTGGCACGACCGCTGTGCCGGAGGCCTCGGTCCCACCCCCGGACTGCTCCGGACCAGCGCCCTGCCCATGCCCCTGCGCCCTTCCCGCCCCTTTTTCAAAGCCCTGGGACATACACGCGTCCCGGGGCTTGCATGGGTCACTGGGCCTATGCAAAATAGACTCGGCATGCAAAACCCCCCTGAGCATGTAAATCCAGCCGGATTTACGCTTGCAGGGCTTTTAAAATCTGCCCCTTAGTGTATCAGGTAGCAAAGAAGAATTTCAAAGGCAGAAACTTATGAGCAACTCTTGGTGTCTCAGCCCTACCACCAACAAGTGTTTTAGTTAGCTCACATCCACCTCTTAGGGAATGACTTAGGTGAAGAAAAATCTTGGGAGAAAATCTGGCCTCATTTTATTGGCCTGCTATGTCCTGCCCAATTTGCCAACTAACCAAGTCCACTGAGGTTAGAACAGCTCCCCAGCTTTCAGTGCCTATCACAGAGACCTCCTTTGAGAGATTCACTATGGACTTGGTGGGACCCTTGATGACGACTGCCCTTAGGTGCAAGTATATCCTAGTCATCTTGTATCGGGAGGCCATACCCCTATGAACTATGAAAACTTCAATGGTAGTAACTGCCCTGACTGAGGTCTTCTCATGAGTTGAATTACTTAAGGAGGTACTAACCTAACAGGAAACCATATTTGTATCCGTTAATGCAGCAAGTTTATGCCTTGCTGTGAATGATAATTCTCCAGATCTCAATGTACTACCAACAAACTGACAGACCTTGGTTGTACCCACAAATTTAAAGGGCTTCTCTCTATTTGATTCCTATTAGAATTAATTAATAGTCTCTTCTTTTTTTCTATTTTCACCATTTTTGTTTAATTTCAATTGATGTTAGGTTCTCCTTTTTATGGCAGACTTAAGGAGGGTGATTTTCAAAATTGTGCATAACTCAGCACATACAAGCATAAGTAGGAGCTCCAAAAATCATGGTGGGAACTGAACAGTTTATAATACTATGCATCACTGCCTCAAAAGTATGTGTATAATTTTCAGTACATACACGTTTTTTTTAATGCAAGGATCCTCAATGTTTATGCAATCTATTGGGATCCCTACTAAAGTAGAAAGTCAAAGTAAGTAGATAGAGTAAGATGAGAGGAGCATACCATCTATTTCACAGCACACCTTTTTGAAGCTGATGCAGTGTTTGCTACCTGTTCCTATACAAGTTCAAGACCCCTAGTGGATGTGTGGATTTTTATCTGGATGTCAAAGAAAGGAGTGTTTCTTTTGAGTTCCTGATTTTTGATTATGAAGAAATCCTAGGCCCTTGTTCATTGTGTCCTGATTTGGAGAATTCAAGATAGCACTTTTTGAACCAGTCCCTGTATGTGCTGTGAACTTCATCCTGGGATACCATGGGTTTCCAAGGTTGAAGTCTGGTGGAGGGAAAGAAAATGTTTCTGGGTCCCTGGTTTGGTGAATCATTATTCAATCTGATGGCTCACACTCCATCTGGTTGAAGCCCACCAATTGCAGTAAGACCCAAAAGAGGAGCAAGGAAGTAAAAATCAAAAAAAGAGTGAAATAACAATCAATCCAGTGTCCATCTTTTACTTGGGTATTGCAAAAATAACCACTGTCCTTTGTGGTGTTCAAAATAATGTTTACTGTAACTTAAATAAGAGTATCTATGCAAATCAAGATTTAGAAAATCAAAAACAGCATAAAAAATAAATGAAGAAAGCAATTATCACCTTGTCCATTTTAGGTCTTCTTTAATCTCCCTTCTACTGCACCATCATCCATAGCAAATAGATCCTTCCCTGTGAGAGTAGGATAACTGGAGTGCAGTTCCAGCATACACTGGTCAAGATGGAAAATATCCACAAGCTTAAGAAATTTAGAAAAATCCCAAAATGGGTAAAAAACTCTTGAACTGTAATCCAACTTCAAACCTATCCAAAAAGATCTCAGCTATTTCTAGTACAAGAGTCCAACCCTTCTTCTCAGATGTCTCAAGTACAAGAGTCCAAAAACACTGTCTTGCTTTTTCTTGTGTTCAGGCATAAAGATCCTCTGAATTCAGTCCTTCAGGATCTCAGGAGAATGCTGAACCAGTCTGTATTCAAAAATCTTTTCTCAATCCAAAGGCCCCAACTGTAGATCCAAACCTCCAGGACACAGGTTCTTGATACTGAACTACATTAAATCTCCAGATTGGTGTTGGGGTGCTAGGCAACATGTTTTGTCTGCTTGCCTCTTGAAACATTCTGCTGCCCACTTGAGGAGCCGATGAGTTTTTTTTACGATAGATATTGGAACTCTTTCCCTCTATTATTGGCTGCTGGACAGGCAACAGAAGTGGGGACCAGCTAAGGCACCCGAGGGTGGTGCCTGAAGACTAGGTAGAAGGACGAGAATCCTGTCTATCTTCCCATATTTTTATTATGACAGAACTCTGCTCATGCAAGAAGGGATGCCAAGTTGTCTTGTTGCTGATTCAAGCAGACCTTCAGAAAAGCTTTTAGGGTCTGACTAACCCATTCTGTCTGTCCATTGTTCTGATGGTGATAGCTAAAGTGAAGTCCAAAATGATCCCAAATTTTTTGCATAGGCTCTTCCAGAAGAAAGCAGTAGATTGTATTCCTCAGTCTGAGAGAATATGTTGTGGGAGTCCAGGGAGTCATGAAATGAGCCATCTTTGAAAAACAATCCACCCCTACACATATAGTTGTGTGGCCAAATGAGTCCAGTGTTCCTTGGGGGCTTGCAGTGGCTGTAATACCTCCCAAGGTTGAGCTCAAGAGCTCTTGTTCATGGCACACGTAGGGCAGGACGCTACATACCACTTTATGTCAACCTTCATCTGAGGCAACCAATAGTGTTAGAAGACTAACCCCAGGATTCTGGAGATCCTTGGATGATCTACTACATGAGAGTCATGGGCCCTCTGAAGGACCTTCTGATGTAAACGTTGAGAAATGACTATCTTCCCAGGTGGGACTGGTACAGCGGCAGTGACCACAATCCTTGCAGGGTTGTGGGAGTTCCAAGGAGCCTTCAGTGTTGAAGGAACATGAAAGGGAATTGGCCCATTGGTTTTTATCTGCTGGACAGTATCACAGCTCAAAATCAAACTGGTTGAAGATTAGTGATCAGTGGGCTTGCCGGGGGTTCAGTCACTATGCTTGTGCCCAGTGTTCCATATTTTTATGAACTGTGTAAATAGTCACTGGATGTCTGACCCCTTCTAACAGATTGATCAAGGGATAACTTTGCTGCTAGCAGCTCACAATCTCCAATTGTGTAGTTTCTCTCTGTGGGAGAGAAATAGAAAAAAGTTACAAGGGTCCCATGACTGTTGTGCTGTAAGAGGACGGCCCCTGCTCCACAGGTAGAAGCATCTACATCCAATATGAATAGCTTGGATGGATATGGGTACTGCAAACAAGGATCACAAGCAAATTCTTTCTTGTAGTACGTAAATACCTGAATAGTGCTGTTGGTCCAATTCCTGGTGGCAAAACCCTTTTTGGTAAGGGCTATAAGTGGAGCAGCCAAAGTAGAGTAACTATGAATGAATTGTCCCAAATAGTTCACAAACCCAAGGATGCACTGCAGGGCCTTGAGGCCTATGGGCTGAGGCCACTCCAGAATGGCTTTCAATTTCTCAGGGTCCATCTGTAGGACTTGCCGGAAAATGATATAGCCAACAAATGGAATTTCCTCCTACTCAAAGGTGTATTTTTCTAATTTTGTATAAACTTAGTGTTCTCAGAGCCTCTGGAGGACATGCTTCACATGATCTTGATGCTCCTTTAAGGATTTTGAAAAGACATAATATCATCCAGATATCCCACTACATGAAAATAGAGAAAGTCATGGAAAATTTCAATGACCATAACTCATAGGTACTCATAGTACCATCCCTGGTATTAAAAGTAGTCTTCCATTTGTTGCCTTCTTGTATCCTAATCAGGTTGCATGCCCCATGGAGGTCAAGTTATGTAAATATCTGCACCCCTCTGAGGCAGTAGAAGAGTTCTGTGATCAGTAGGAGAGTGTATACGTTCTTGTTCATTGCATTCAGCCAATGGTAATCAATGAACAGGCACAGTAAGCCATTATCTTTACCAACAAAAAAGAAATTGGCCCTAGTGGGTGATGAAGATGGACAAATGAAACCATTTTCTAGGTTCTCTTTGAAATATTTTGACATTGCCTCCATTTATGGCATGGAGAGAGAGTGGACTCTACCCCTGGGAGGCACCTTCCCTGGAACCAAATCAATAGGGCAGTCATAGGAGCAATGTGGTGGCAGGGTTTTCTCCTGCTGTTTGCTGAAGAAATCGGCATAGGTTGCATATTGAGATGGCAGGCCAGGTAACTCCGGTGAGATGGCTCGGGCAAGAGAAACGGTAGGACAAACCGTAGAAAGGCATTGTTCATGGCAATGGGGACTCCATTGGAAGATCTTTAAGGTTTTCCAATTGGTGGGGTTTTGCAGGGTTTATGCAGCTTGAACCAAGGTAGACCTAAGAGAATGGTGTTAGCCACCTTGGGAAGGACATAAAAGCTAATCATTTATCCATGAAGAGGGCCAGTCTGCATAGGGAGTGGTATGGTGGCCAATGTTTTGTGTCCAGGCAGGGGTACTCCTTGAACTGAAGAGATTGTGAACATTGTGTCCAGTGGGACAGTAGGGAGATCAAACTGATATACATGAGATTCATGAATGAAATTGCCACCAATGCTGGTATCTAAGAAGGCTTGAGTATCAAACTGGATTTCCCCAAAGAAAAGTCATAATGAGGAAAGGAGCATGGTCAACCTAGGGTGGCCTCTCCCACCAGACTTAGGTCCTGCATCAGTTCGCAGAGCCAGGCACAGGTTAAGGCATCTGTTCTTCTGCTTCTCTTCTGGAGAAAAATTGAGGCAATCCTTCTTCATGTACTCTTCCTTCGAGTATCCTCATTTTGGAAGTGATCTGGTAGCCATTGGGCACTGAAAGCTGGGGTTAGATGAATGGTGAAATGAGCCAAGCATCTGTCATGGAATCTAAGGTCCAGGCAGATTGCCAGACTGATTAGTCTCTCCAAGGTAGCAAGCAAGTCTCAAATGGCCAGTTCATTTTTTATGTGATTGGACAGCCCTTACCTGAAGAATGGTGGTTAAGTTGTCATTACCCCTTGGAGCTCTGATGCCAGCATGAGGAAATGAATGACATATTCTCCTAAAGAGCGGGAGCCTTCTCAGATCTGAAGGAGCTCCATCACCATGGAAGATGTGCTGCTGAGTTCATAAAGTATCATGCGGAATTCTCAAAAGAAAGTTTCCAGATCTCCCAGGAGTGGATCGTCGCTTTCCCACAGGATATATGCAACCTTGACTCGATCAAGGTGTGCCTGAAGTTCAAACTGCATCTGCATTTGTTCAAGAAGCCTCTATACTTTGTGGGATCCCCACCATACCTTAGAGGAGGAAACAGGTAAAGCATCAAAGTAGCAGGCCATGCAGGAGGTACCAGAGTAGGTGCTATGGGGGCTGGACGAGTAGCCAGAATCTGAAGGTAATTGATCATCCCTATTCAGTTGGTCCTGCTGCTGCCTCAGCTGATAAGCTAACTTGGCGATGACAGAGGCCTGGGTCAAATCTACTGAGCTCATGGCCTCAGCAAACTGTTATAAGTGGAGTAGGAGTGAGCCCTTAGTGCTGTGGCATAGTTGACACAGCCTCATAAACGAACCTATGAGGGCTAGGCTGACAGCTGGTGAATGTGCCCTGAAGTGGGACAGACAGGAGCTTCATATATACCAGCCGCCTTCCCTATAAATTGAGCTCTTGTTTCTGGCAGCGGGCAATACTTAGGTGAGTCCCTAGGGTGGTGGGCTGAGCAAGTGTCCAGGAACATGCCTGGGGCAGGACAGGGAGCAGACTGGAGATACAGGGAACAGTACAATGGTCAGGGCAAGTGGCAAGCAAGCATTTTCAGGTCAAAGGCAGTGCTCAGGTGTAGGCAGCAGGGAAATGTAGTCAGGTCCAAGCCAAGAAGTCAGGTCCAGACAGCAGGCAAGCATGGTCAGGTCCAAGGCAAGAAGTTAGTACCAGATCAGGCCAAATGATGGACAATGATAGGAGAGGAGACACTGGATGAGATAGGCTGAACAAGGCAAGGTTGGAAGACTGGAACACAGGAACAATAGGAACGCAGGAGCAATACACACTGGTCTAGGCAGGAGACCTGTTGCTGAGGTGACATTAGGCAGTGCAGGGAACCCTTGCAAAGTCAGAATTTGAGTATCATTGCAGAAGGATTGTCAAGAAATATTTGTCTTTTTGTATATGCTACCAAAATCTGCAACAGGTTAAACACTCACAGATTGATTTTAAAAATGTTGCTCATGCAAAAATGGCCACATTTACGTGTATGTGGGCCACGTGCGAGCAACTCACATTTTGAAAAGCCACAAAATATGCATGTAAGTACCCATGCATGCGTAAGGAATAAGAGGGTGGAATAGAAAACTGCCTCTTCAAAAAGATGTAAACCAGTATGAGTTGGTCCAATAGATGGTTACTAAAATGGTTAGTGGTCTTCATTATAAAGCATATGGGGACCAAGGATGCCTAGATGCCAAAACGTTTTAGAGCCCAATCAATCACCAAATCTAGCCCAAAAATAACCCAAAACTCAAAAGTTGTGAAAACAATTTCTATTATTTATTTATTTCATTTGTTTTATATACCAATATTCTGAATCAATCATATCAGTTCACAACAACATGAAAATAAATCATATTAAAACATACATAAATAGCATAAAAAGATAATATCTAATGCATATAAAACTAACGATAAAGTACATAAAATCAAATTACATAAAATTCACATAAAAAATAAAAATAAGCCTTGTTTTCACTATATCAAATATTATGCATGATTTTACACAAATTCCTGAATTGCATGCGGACAAATTTACAAAATTAACAATGTATATAAAAATCTTTAAAAATATTGCTAGAAAAGTTTAAAAATATAGGTTATCATGTTCAGTGTTGCCATAACATAAGGTTCGTCTGAGAGTTGTGCAGCACTGCACTATTCAAGATACATTAGAAGCATGTCCAGGTTGGGGACCCGACCCGACCTCCCCCCCCCCCGCCCCAGGGCATTAAATATTGCTGTTCTGTTCCTGCTCAGAGGTGGTAAAACAAGCAGCTTTTTTTTTTCTAGCTCTGCAGGGTGGAAATGATGCGGCAGAGCAAAGAAAGCATTTCTTTTAAGTCCTTGGCAGGGTGAAAGTAGCAGCAAAATAGTGAAGCAAGTTGCCTTCGGAGCCATATCTTACTGCAATTTGCAGTCAGCCCACTCAGGATCTCTGGAATGGCGGAACCCAATGCAGTTATATGGTTTGCTATAGCGCTGTTGATTGCTCTTGGATAGAATAGTCTGGGGCTCATTTATAGGGATGTGAATCGTTTTAGGACGATTAAAATTATCGTCCGATAATTTTAATATCGTCTTAAACCGTTATGGAACACAATACAATACAGATTCTAACGATTTATCGTTATAAATCGTTAGAATCGTGAGCCGGCACACTAAAACCCCCTAAAACCCACCCCCGACCCTTTAAATTAAATCCCCCACCCTCCCGAACCCCCCCCCAAATAACTTAAATAACCTGCGGGTCCAGCGGCGGTCCGGAACGGCAGCGGTCCGGAACGGGCTCCTGCTCCTGCATCTTGTCGTCTTCGGCCGGCGCCATTTTCCAAAATGGCGCCGAAAAATGGCGGCGGCCATAGACGAAAAAGATTGGACGGCAGGAGGTCCTTCCGGACCCCCGCTGGACTTTTGGCAAGTCTCGTGGGGGTCAGGAGGCCCCCCACAAGCTGGCCAAAAGTTCCTGGAGGTCCAGCGGGGGTCAGGGAGCGATTTCCCGCCGCGAATCGTTTTCGTACGGAAAATGGCGCCGGCAGGAGATCGACTGCAGGAGGTCGTTCAGCGAGGGTTCCGGCGCCTCGCTGAACGACCTCCTGCAGTCGATCTCCTGCCGGCGCCATTTTCCGTACGGAAAATGGCGCCGGCCATACGCGTATGGCCGGCGCCATTTTCCGTACGAAAACGATTTGCGGCAGGAAATCGCTTCCTGACCCCCGCTGGACCTCCAGGAACTTTTGGCCAGCTTGTGGGGGGCCTCCTGACCCCCACGAGACTTGCCAAAAGTCCAGCGGGGGTCCGGAAGGACCTCCTGCCGTCCAATCTTTTTCGTCTATGGCCGCCGCCATTTTTCGGCGCCATTTTGGAAAATGGCGCCGGCCGAAGACGACAAGATGCAGGAGCAGGAGCCCGTTCCGGACCGCTGCCGTTCCGGACCGCCGCTGGACCCGCAGGTTATTTAAGTTATTTGGGGGTGGGGGATTTAATTTAAAGGGTCGGGGGTGGGTTTTAGGGGGTTTTAATGTGCCGGTTTTTCGATTTTTCGATTTTTTAACGATTTTTCACGATTTTTCACGATATTTTACCCCCCCAAACGGCAACAATACGATTCCCTCCCCCTCCCAGCCGAAATCGATCGTTAAGACGATCGAGGACACGATTCACATCCCTACTCATTTATAAGATGTTACTGTTAACACTGATAGTGTATTATAAGGTGGCTCTATTATCTTTAGCACTGAAAACAGTGCTATATTTTTGAGCAAAATTAATAGCACTATTTTGCCATATGGCATGGCATTGCAGATGATAGTGGCTCTCACCCAGGGATATCTGGAAGCCTGTAAGGGAGTTCACAGCCAGCCCATTACTGCCACATGAGAAAGGGAAGCCTGAACTGCAAGAGACAACCACCTGCCACTGCACAGAAAAAACCAATCTCATTGATATCGATGATTGTTTGTCAACAGCAATCTGTACGTTTTCCTAGAATAAGCCATAGACTATATTTATTTTCTTTTGATGGAAGAAATGTCCACTTGTAATATTCATCCCTCTGACTCTAATGTGAGAAAAGCAAGCCGGCTGATACTCACTTTCCCTTCCCCTCCCCACAGGCACAGCTCCCTCCATTTCACCCTCAAGCTTCAAAATGGCACCAGTTTGTCAAGAAGAGACAACAAAGCACCACTAGCAATATGCCTTCCAGCTACTGCAGCACCCTTCCAGAAAGAAGCCCAAAACACTGCACACACCTAAAAATAAATAACCCAAAATCCTACAGCCAAAAAAAAGGAAAAATATTTCCTGCACACAGTCAGAAAAACCGCCCATCTGGCAACACTGATGAGGGCAGTCTAAAAATCTAAACGTATATCCTAGAGCAGAAGACACCTAGTCAATCAGGTGTTTAGGATATCCATAATGAATCTGCATGAGATAGATTTGCTTGACCATTCAGTAAGTTAAGCATTATTGGATATTTGGTCATTTATGCCCCCTGAAGAAGCCTGGTATGGGTGAAATTAAGGACCCTTGCCAGGGCTTTTGTCAGACTAGGATTGTTCCACTAGAGCACCGAAGAAGAATGTTCAGGATAAATGAAGAACAAGGCTTTTAAGAACTGAAGAAGGCATGTTATCCATGATTAAAGAAACTATATACATTTTTAGGTCAATAAATGATTAGAGAAAAGGTTGTTTTGTGAATATGAGTGGTTGTGTGCCATATACTATATGAGATAATCAGCACAAAAATTGTTTTTTAATGGGGGAGAGTTTGATATGATTGGTAGTGATTATGAATGATGGCCAGGTATGTTGGGTTGATATGTGTGTGAGTGTTGTGGTTTTTAATTGAAGTGTCAAATTTGGTGTAGTGAATCTCCATGATTGACATGTATTTTTGTAATTGATATATTTGAACATTTTGTATTTAATATATATTAACATTGTTTTGTAAGATTTCAATATCTATCAATATATTTCACTTTCTCATTATTGTGTACAGTATTCTCATACTATAAGCCATATGGAAGCAAGGTAAATATTTTGGCTGTGCTTTGATTTTTTTCTGAATTTGGCTGGACTCCAGCGGGAAACGTGGGGGAAGAAATAGTAGCGCTTTGAACATTTTGGGTGAGGAGAAGAGCAATACTTGGTGTATTTAGGCGATGAAGCGTGGGGACTGGGAGAATGGGATGAATGGAGATGAACAGGGATTATAAGATTGTGGCAGTATGGGGCTTTGTTGGAACATATTACATTGCAATTGTTGGCTAAGTGTGCTGCAGTAGTCAAAAAAACATTTGACTACAGCTAGGGGATTTGACTACAGCTAGGGGATCAGAAGTGAGTAGTGACTGGAGGACTGGGTGAGAGAGGAATGGGAGACTGTGAGTAGAGAAAGTGGAAACAGGAGCAAGGGTATGTGGAGCAAACAGAGCCTGGAGATGTGGGAGTGGAGGCCTGTGGCCTGGTGCTGTGAAGAGGGGCTCGAGAATCGTCCCAGCTACTGCGGAGTGTGGCACAGAACCAGCGACAGGACCCGCAGGAGTGGAGGAGACTTGCGGCGGGAATGACTCCCCACAGCCGATGCCCAAAGAGGAGGTGAGAGGGGCCGGCTGCGGCCATCCACAGCGTCTAACACTAGTCCTCTCATGATTTTATAAATCTCTATAATATCCCCCCTCCCCCTGCCAGCTATCTCTTCTTCAAGCCAAATAGCAATAACCTCTTTAACTTTTCCTATATCTTTTTTGAGATGCGGCAACCAGAATTAAACACAATATTCAAGGTACAGTCTCACCATGGAGCAATATGGAGGCATTATCACATTCTCTGTTTTATTCACCATTCTCTTCCTAATAAATCCTAACATTCTGCTTGTTTTTTTGACTACTGCAGCACACTCAGCCAACAATTGCAATGTAATATCCATTATGACACCTAGATCTTTTTCAAGGGTAGTAACACCTAATATGGAACCTAACATCATGTAACTAGAGCTCTTGGCTCTCAGAGAATGAGCCCGATCTCTGGGGGTCAAAGGCAGACCTGAAGGAGATGAGGCAGATAAAGAGATATATAGATGAGACTTGGAGGGACATAATAGCCAAGACCCAATTCCAGTCTGAAGCCCTGGTGCTGCCCTGGAGGAGGAAGGTCTCCTGGTAAGAGATCATCAATCTAGTGCAACAGGAAGAGATCCTGTAGCAAGGACTTGATCTCCAGGTGATGCATTGTCCTCTTGCACCAAAGATGTGTCTCCCAGGGCTTCTGCCCAGGAGGAAAGGATTAGGTCAGCTATCATAACTGGTCATTCGATTATTAGGAATGTAGATACCTGGGTGGCAAGTGGACATGAGGATTGCCTGGAAACATGCCTGCTTGGTATAAAGATGGCAGACCTCATGCATCACCTAGATAAGATTTTAGATAGTGCTGGGGAGAAGCCAGCTGTCATGGTACATGTGGGCAGCAATGACATAGTAAAATATGGGAGGGAGGCTCTGGAAGCCATATTTAGGCTCTTAAGGTAGAAAGCTGAAATCCAGAACCTCAAGTGTTGCATTCTCTGAAATGCTCCCTGTTCCATGTGCAGGTCCCCAGAGGTAGGCAGAGCTCTGGAGTCTCAATGTATGAATGAGACAATTGTGCAAGGAAGAGGGATTCAGTTTTGTAAGGAACTGGGGAACCTTTCTGGGAAGGGGGAGACTCCACCTTAGCCAGGATGGAACCAGGCTGTTAGTGCTAACCTTTAAAAAGGTGATAAACTAGAACTGTTATGCGCCCCACCCACGGCCGTTCCACACACAGGACCGCTCACCTGCATAATTCCTCAGCAGATCCCGGGACAACCTCCTTCATAGTAGTTGCTAGTCCAGCTAGGCCTCGGCGGTCCGCAGTGGCGGTTGCTGGGCCTTCCACTGCACGCCAGGCTTCACGCCGAGGTTCTGCGTCTTCCTCCATGCTAGCCACGCCCATACGCCCGCGCGTGCGGCCTGCTCCGACACTTGTAGGGCTGAGGGCGGGTCCCAGATCCACAGCATGCCCTGATTGAGCTACGATATAAGGAACTTCCCGACTTCACTTCCTTGCCTTGGCAATTGCGTCGGCGTGTTTGCTAGATTGTCTTCGTGCTTGTTCTTGCTTGTTCCTAGTCTCATTCCAGGATCCATCTGTTCCAGTTCCATTCCTGACTTGTTCCTGTATCCTCATTCCTGAGTCCTGCCTCTTCCTGTGTTCATCTATCTGCTTACCAGCTAATACCCTCAGACTGACTTCTGGTACTGAACTCAGTCTGGTCCTGACCTGCCTGCCTGCCTGTCTGCTGCCTGTCTATGACCCCAGCTAGTTCCTGACTCGTTTGTCTGCCACCTGCCTCAAAGACCCCAGCCTATTCCTGATCTACATGTCTGTCTGCCGCCTGCCTCAAGGACCTCAGCCTGTTCCAGATCTACTCACCTGTCTGCCGCCTGCCTCTAGTCCTCTGCTTGCCTCTGACTACATCTGACTTCCAGTATCTGACCCTTGCTTCAGTGACCACTCCTCGGACTGAATTATGGACATTGACCTTTCACCTGCCTGACCATGCCTCCAGATTCTGGCTCTGTTCCTCGCCTTGTCGTCACCAACTCTGTTCTGGTTCTCCCTGCTCCAGCTCGAACCTGACCGTGCTACTTCTATGTCTGTGGGCACGCCAGACTATCATTCTCCCAGGAGACCCTGCGTGGCCCACCTAAGTCCAAGCGGCCCGGGTCCCTATGGGCTCCATCCGGGGGGACCTCTGGCTTCCAGTGGTGAAGCTCTAACTAGCCTCTGTCTCCTTCTGTGCTCCACCCCCTGGGGCCAGTTATCTCCTGTTCCCTTTCAGGAGCCAGTGGACCCTTGCCCCAGGCCAAGGGTCCACCCCCGAGTACAACAAGAACAAAGGGGAAAGCTGACAGTCGCTCAGCAGTGCATGGTTCACAAGGAGGTATCTTCAAAGGATAATACAGAAGCAGGAGAGTTAGAACATCCCAATAAAGCAAAAGTAGTCCATGAGCCTATAAGTAAAAAATCACCTGAGCTAAAAGATTCCAAATTATCCCTGTCAACTGAAAAACAGCTGTTTATACAAAAAAAAAACAAAAACAACCCAATTTGAAATGTCTGTATGCCAATGCCAGAAGTCTAAGAAATAAGATGGGAATGTTAGAGTGCAGAGCAACAAATGATGAGATAGACTTAATTGGCATCTCAGAGACATGATGAAAGGATGAGAACCAATGGGATAGTGCTATAGCTGGGTACAAATTATATCACAATGATAGGTAGGAGCAACTTGGATGGGGATAGTGCATTATGTCTGTAATGGCATAGAGTCTAACATGATAAGGATCTGCAAGAGATTAAATGCACAATACAATTTTTCTGGGTGGAAATCTCATTTATATTGGGGAATAGTATAGTGATAGGAGTATACTACCATCCAACTGGCCAAAATGCTGAGATAGACGATGAAATGCTAAGAGAAATTAGGGAAGCTAACCAAATTGGTAGTGCAGTAATAATGGGAGATTTCAATTACCCCAATATTGACTGGGTAAATATAAGATAAAAAAAATGCTAGAGAGATAAAGTTCCTGGAAGGAATAAATTACAGCTTTATGGAGCAATTGGTTCAGGAATCAATGAAAGAGGGAGATATTTTAGATCTAATACTCAGTGGAGCACAGGATTTCATGAGAGAGATAATAGTGGTGGTGCCGCTTACAAAAGTGATCATAACATGATCAAATTTGAACTAATGACTAGAAGGGGGACAATAAGTAAATCCATGGCTCTAGCACTAAACTTTCAAAAGGAAAACTTTGATAAATTGAAATAAATAATTAGATCAAAACTGAAAGATGCAGCTGCAAAGGTTAAGAATATACAACAGGTGTGGACATTGCTAAAAAAAATACCATCTTAGAAGCACAGATGTCCATGCATTAAGAAAGGTGGAAGGAAGGCCAAATAATTGCTGGTATGGTTAAAAGGTGAGTTGAAAGAAGCTAATTTAGCAAAAAGATCTTCCTTGAAAATTGGAAGAAGGATCCATCTGAAGAAAATGGGAGAATGCATAAGAATTTGCAAGTTAAATGTAAACATTGATAAGACTGGATAAAAGAGAATTTGAAAAGAAGTTGGCCATAGAGGTAAAAACTTATACAATCTTTTTAAAATATGTCCAAAGCAGGAAGCTTGCAAGGGAGTGGGTTGGACCATTAGATGATCAAGGAGTTAAAAGGGCACTTAGAGAAGATAAGGACATTATGGAAAGCCTAAATGAATTCTTTGCTTCAGTGTTTACCAAAGAGGATATTGGGGAGATACCCATTCCAGAGACTGTTTTCAAGGGTGACAATTCAAATGAACTGACCCAAATCATGTTGAACCTGGAAGATGTAGTAGGACAGATTGGCAAATGGAAGAGTAGCAAATCACCTGGACCAGATGGTATATACCTCATGGCTCTGAAAGAACTTAAAAATGAAATTTCAGACCTATTATTTGTAATCTATCATTAAAATCATCCATTGTACCTAAAGACTAGAAGATGTCCAATTTAACCCTGATATATTAAAAGGGCTCCACAGGTGATCCAGGAAATTGTAGATCAGTAGGATGACTTCAGTGCTGGGAAAATCATGGAAACTATTCTAAAGAATAAAAACATAAACATAATAGATAGACATGATTTAATGGGACACAGCCAGCATGGATTTACCAAAGGGAAATCTTGCCTCACAAATCTGCTACTGTTTTTTGAAGGAGTGAATAAACATTTTTATTTTATTTATTTATTTATTATATACAGACATTTGATCTGAGATATCACATCAGTTTACATTCAGGTACTGTAGGTATTTCCCTATTTCCAGAGGGCTTACAATCTAAGGGGGTCATTTATCAAAATGTGTTAAGGTGTTTTCGCATGCAAAAAGTCCTGTTAATGCATGCGATTGCACCATATTGTATGGTGCGATGCAAATCTGAAAAAGAGGAGGAGTTAGGAGTGGGCTTGCCAGTCTGAAAAGTGTTATCACACAGACTTAAGTACACCTTTTTCAGTAGTGTTAAGCTGGTTAATGTATTTTGTAATGGAGAGAGAGAGAGAGAGACTAGACATGATGTGCTCTCCCTAGATAGGTATTTGTATCCCTATGGGAGGCCCACCTAGTAACTCAAGGTGAGATTTAGGTATTAGTGTAGGGGGTTAGGGGCCACTTTGACATTCAACGTGAGACATACGAACAGAGCAGTAGATTCTTGTGAAGATTTGATGACCTACGGAGAGAGGAAACTCACCCAAAGATGAGATTTGTGCAAGGTTCTCTCCAACTAGCTTTTGTTACCCAGGTAGAGTGTCCATCAAGCTAGGTTGAGAGAACCTTGCACAAATATCATCTTGGAGTGAGTTTCCTCATTCTGAGGGTCATCAAATCTTCACAAGAGACTACTGTTCTGTTTGTATGTCTCACATTGAATGTCAAAGTGGCCCCTAACACCCTACACTAATACCTAAACCTCACCTCGCGTTACTAGGTGGGCCTCCCATAGGGCTACAAATACCTATCTAGGGGGAGGACATTATGGCTAGGCTTGCTCTCTCTGGTCCCCCAGTGGTTGTATGCAGAAAAGACAACAGATCTGGCACTTATTGCAAAGTCTGAAAACATTATCACAATTTGCACTAACTTAGTTCTTTGCATAGGTAATTAGCACAAATTGCAATAAACTGTCTATTAGCATAAACCATGCCCCTTTTGCTATCACCTGCAATATCATATTTTGATAAATCCAGGCCTAAGTTTGTACCTGAGGCAATGGAGGGTAAAGTGACTTAACCAACAGCAGGACTTGAACACTGGTCTCCTGGTTCCTAGCCCACTGCTCTAACCACTAGGCTATTCCTCCTCGGATAAAAGTGAGCCAGAAGTTGTGGTGTATTTGGATTTTCAGAGGGCATTTGACAAAGTCCCTTGTGAGAGACTTCTAACAAAACTAAAAAGTCATGGGATAGGAGGCGATGTCCTTTCGAGGATTGGAAACTAATTAAAAGACAGGAAACAGAGAGTATGATTAATTGGTCTGACTGTGTTTTGTGACCAAGGTGAGGTATTTTGGTTTTGTGACCAAGGTGAGGTATTTTGCTAGAGTGTAGAAGTCCGTGATTCTGATTTCCTAGTAGATGATAAATTAGTGTTCTAAGGCCTCATAGGTAGCATGTTCGCTGTTCAAGTCCTGGGAGTTAGTGTTGTTTTGGTATGCTGTATTGGTTCAGAATGTGTTTTGTTGTGTTTGTTAGGAATGTGCAACAGAGATGGATTCGTCCCATTCGGTATTCGTATTTGTCGGGACTCAAATCCATTGCATCCATTCTCGGGGGACCCCTATCCGTTCATTAGTTACATATGTATTTGTTTCCCAAAAAAAACCCCATCCAAACCCTTTAAATTTAATTAACTATAACTCCCCACCCTCCTGACCCCCCTAAGACTTGCCAAAATCCCTGGTTGTCCAGCGGGGGTCCTGGAGCGACCTCCTGCATTCAGGCCATCGGCGCCATTTTGAATAGTAATACGTTGTATTCGTGGGGGTTCGCCATATGTTTCCTGACCCCCACAAATACAACAATATGGCATATATGTTGCAGATTGTAATACGTTGAAAACGAATGCACACCCCTAGTGTTTGTCTTATTTCCAAAGTGCTTGGTAGTGGAGAGTTTATGTTGCTATTAAAGTCATGACCCCAAACTTTGAATATTCTATACATTGCACGTCACCTGTGAAGATTTAATTGTATATTTCTGCTTTTGTACAGTATTCAAAATAGTGCCGATAGCCTTTGCCCTTACTAAGTCACAGGGGCTACCGGTGCCATTGGTCGGCCCCTGTCACATGGTAGGAGCACAAGATGGCGCTGGCTGTCCATTGCTCCTACCATGTGACAGGGGCCGACCAATGGCTCCGGTAGCCCCTGTGACATAGTAAGGCCAAAGGCTATCGGCGCCATTTTGAATACCGGCAGCCGATGGCCCGAGTGCAGGAGATCGCTCCAGGACCCCCGCTGGACCACCAGGGATGTTTGGCAAGTCTTGGCGGGGTCAGGAGGGTGGGGGTTTATTCGTTAGTGATACGTTGTATTCGTAGGGGTTCGCCATACGTTTCGTGACCCCCACGAATACAACGAATACGGCATATATGTTGTGGATTGTAATACGTTGCAAACGAATGCACACCCCTAGTGTTTGTCTTATTTCCAAAGTGCTTGGTAGTGAAGAGTTTATGTTGCTATTACTGTCATGACTCCAAACTTTGAATATTCTTTTTTTTTTTTTATTTATGCAATTTAAGATATATAATTAGGAAATAGATATTATATTAAGTACAGATAATTATAGTCATATTCCTCATTTAAATCAATTAATTACAATGAAATAAATAAAAACCTGTATTTTAGAAGTAATCTCCAGGGAAGAAAAAGAATATATAAAGCGGATAAAGGTAATAGTAGGATAAACCCTTTAACAATTGAAATCAAGGAGAACACATGATCTCTCTACTTAAACTTTGAATATTCTATACATTGCACGTTACCTGTGAAGGTTTAATTGTATATTTCTGCTTTTGTACATGTTTTATAGATTAATACAAATGAAGTCATAGATATGTGGTTTATCTGAATTCTGTGAGTATAAATTGATCTATTTCTATTATGCAAAGCTTGTGAAATGATACAGATGCATTTAGGACAGTGGCCCTTGTTCAGGAAAGAGAGGGGATAAGCAAGCATTTGCATATGGCAGTCAGTTTTTCCCCCCTTCAGAGTTGGCACATCCTTGGAGGGGACTCCCTTCCTCACAGTCCCTCCCTGCCTCGGCTCTCTGCTTAAGCCTTCCCAACAAGTGAGTCACTAGCTGTCTATGACTGTACTGGTCAAAAAAACATTTGGTGCTCTGCACATCACTTACTTTCAGTAGCATCCCCCCAAGCTAGAATGTTCGGGATGTGGGCAAAGAATTCTTAACCATTACTATTTGAAATCTCAAACCAAACTGTTTTTAAACACATCAGTATATATCATTACCTTCTTCCTGGCCTGCAAAGCACTTGTAGAAACCAAAGATGAAAGACATTGGCTGCTTAGATGCCAGCAAGCAAGCAGTTTGTTAGCACCCTTTATGGAATCACAGCTCACTTTTATGCATTTCCTCCTGGAGAGAGAGCCTTGGCAAACATTCCCACCCCCTGACATCAGGATACATGAGCCAACATTTCCCTCAAAACAGCTGTTTTTCTATAAATCAATCTCCACTGCTCTAAAAGTTTACTTTTTAATCTTCCTTCCATGTTTCATTTGCTAAAATGCAAATGTTTATGAGCGATGCAATAAAATATTAAACGGAATGAATAATTAATGTTTACTTTACAGACATTCAGAGCCTTGCTTGTTTGTATAAAATCTATTATTTACAGTATTCTGCTTAACTGGGAGTGATTTCTGTTTGCTCATACCATTTGCTAATTGCTTGTTTGATATGACAAGTTTTCCTCGCCAGCATTAGAATGGGTATTGCAGGCCTGGTGTTTAAGAAATAAGTGCCCATATTTCAGTATTACTGTTACTATAAACATTTACACCAGAAGAAGCTTCAAACGGAAACATTTGTCTGCATGCCGAAAGAATTTGTAATGGTTTTTCACGGATTTTTATGCACAAATAAATTTACAGTTTAGCTACAGTCATCACAAACATAAATCAGCACTTGCTATCAACCTGTGCATAAATTAGTACCATTGCAATGGACTAACATAATGAGTTATAATTTCCAATATGTGCACATTGTATGGGGGTTTTTTTTGTACAAGAAATACAGATAAAGAAAAATGTGGGCGAAAATGTTTTGCGATAAAAGTGCTCATAAGCAGAGGAAGTTCCCTCCTTCAATGTTAGTTCTAAAAATGGCTTGTTGCATGCTGCCTTGATGCATAAACTGTCTGACTTGGAAAAATAAATTAGAATTAGGTAAAAGGCCAAGATATCTTACTATTTAGGTGCTATACAATCATAAAATGAACCTGCATGTGGAGAAATACTAACCCAGTACAACTGCATTTATGCTACATAATTTCTAAGTTAAAAATAAATTCAATTTTATTATTTTTTATAATTTCTTTTTAATTTTTACTAGGAAAAAAATTAGTTTTAATTTCACTGTAAACATTTATGTAATTTGTATAATCACAACTGTTTATTTTAGCAAAGGCAGAAGAATAGCATGTTGATTACACCATTGTTGCACACTTTTCAGAAAAATGTCTAGGTCAGATTGAGATAGATATTCAAAAGGAATTTAGATGGCAACTGAAAAGTTATCCATCTAAATGGCAATACTCATATATTCAGAGACTTATCTGGATAAATTCAGAGGCAATCCAAGTGAAAGTGAGAGTTGTTTCATGGAGGAATAGATGGAGCTGCATAAGTTAACCAGCTAACTCTGATATTCAGAGTTATTTATTTATTTATTTCTTTTACTATACCGATGCTCAAGACTAGGTCTTATCGTACCGGTTTACAATGTAACTGAGGGGAAACCAATTAACATCAAGGTAGAAAGTAAAGTTACATTAAACAGGGAGCGTAAAACCTGGGCAATGGAAGACAGTACAGAATTTAAACTAAGAAACAATTAGAGAGAGATAAATATATAATCAACAAAAACTATAAGATACATAAACATAGATTTATTCTAGGCAGTTATTAGCATGGTATGTCCAGTGGAAGAAGGAAAGGGTGAGGTTGGGTGGGGGGGGGAAGGGGAGAGGGAAAAGAGGGGGGTTAGATGATTAACTTATGCGGCTACCTCTGGTCATGCTGCTCACCTGTCCTAAAGTTAGCCAGACAAACACATTAGGCTAACTAACTTAGGGGGTCATTTATCAAAATGCTATAAGGCATTTTCACATGTGTTAAGGGCTTATCGCATGTGAAAAGCGCCATTAATGCATGCGGAAATTGCCTTTACTGTATGCAATAGCACAATAACGTATGGTGCGATGCAAATCCAAAAAAGAGGAGGAGTTAATGTTGGGTTAACCATTTTGCAAAGTCCTATTGCATGGCTTTAGCTACATCAGTAGTGTTAAGCTGTGTGATAGGTTGCATTGTGTTCTCAAAGGCCTGTTTGAGTAGTTTTGAAGCTCTTGCCTAGCTATCAAGGCTGGAGAGAGAGAGGGAGAGAGAGAGAGAGAGAGAAAGAGAGAACCTAGCCATAATGCCTTCATACTAGATAGGTATTTATATCTCTATGGGATGCCCACCTAGTAAATCGAGGTGAGGTTTATTAGTGTAGGGGTTAGGGGCCACTTTCACATTCAAAGTGAGACATATGAACAGTAGGGATGTGCATTCGTTTTGAATGAATGCGCAATCTGCAATGTATAGGTCCCTGTTCGTTGCATTCGTGGGGTTCCAAAATGTATGGCGAACTCCCACGAATGCAACGTATCACTAACGAATAAAATCCCCACCCTCGTGACCCCCCCAAGACTTGCGAAAATTCCCAGGTGGTCCAGTGGGGGTCCTGGAGCGATCTCCTGCATTCCGGCCATCGGCTGCTGGTATTCAAAATGGTGTCGATAGCCTTTGCCCTTACTATGTCACTGGGGCTACCGGTGCTATTGGTCGGCCCCTGTCACACGGTAGGAGCACAAGATGGCGCCAGGTGGAGACATCAGGCACAAAGAACATGAGGACTGACAATTTTTGCCCTGGGGATGCTCCTGCCAGGATGGTCCCAGACCAAGGAACAGCGCGTGAGGTAAGCAGTCATGGGGGCATTACATACATTTTTGCTTCCCCCCTAATAGGAGGAGTATTGGAGTTTTAATGCATGATATAATATTTTTAGTGTTGCCTTTTCTTAGTTAAGGTGGTTACTAGTTAAGTGATGGAAGATGGTGCTGTTCTGTTATGGGAGGTCTACTTTTTATGTAATTTCTGTTCATAAAGAGTGCTTATCTTTCCCTTGTGTCATTCTTAACAATAAAAGTAATACTGGGTCTTTTTTTTTTATATATTTCTGCCTTGGATTATAATGAGCAGTGTGTCACACATGTGAGTGTTGTCTGTTAGGCGTGTCACGATGGGAAAAAGCTTGAGAACCACTGCCTTATTCAATATTAAGATTTGGGTTACCATACAGCTCTATTTCAAAAGGGCCTGGCCGTGCTAGACCTGGTTTTACCAAAATGCATATTCAAAGATGGAATCCTGACTTTTTTAGAAAAATATGAATTGCATCTCTGTGCATGCAATGGGGTGAAACTAGGACCCGTTCCGCCTGTCCCTTTTGAGATGGTGCTGTGTGGTCCCCATATCCATGAAATATGATTGTGGTTTATTGCATTTATATCAATAACAAATGTTTGCTTTTTAAATCTGAATCCTTCTTCAAATCTTTTATTACACATGAAATTATAAAATAGAGCAATGAAAAGCAAATTAACAGAAAAAATGCATTCAAAATGAACTCAAGTCCTATTACTTCATTTCTGTACATATATATATCAATGTTAATTTCCTGCTAAATGAACTGCTCGCTACATCTGCCCAGAGAGGGGATGGAGACAATTATTCTTACAAAGATATTTCTTGCAAAAAAAAAAACCACTCTCTCTTTTTACTGCTTTTCCCGGAGCCTGCCATTGTGAAGCTCTCAGAGCGATCACAAAAGCAATTTACTGAAAAAGGAAATAGTAGATATATTTATCCACAGCATTATGAAGTAAAGCAATTAGGCATAAGTTGCTTCTATGAAACTATACACATACCCAAAACATAGGCAGAGCCCTCATGTATCAACTGCTGAGATGTGTGCATTTTCCTGATCAAACTTCCCATCCCATTCTCAGAGGGGATCTAAATGCTAGATTAACAAAAAAAAGTGTATCATTCAAACAGATATTTGCTGTGTAGTTTAGAAAACAAGAATCCTGTCTGTTTATGGCTAAGGCACTAGCGGTTTAATATTTAGTTTGACATTGCAAAGTTCGGAAATTTATAGGTGAAATGCTTACTCCCTAAATTGAAAGATATAGCATATTATAAATTTTCAAAAAAATAAACTTTATTTTCGTGTTGTGTCTCTTAGATTACAGAGCACAGGGATACAACTGTGTTTAAATCAAGGCATCACTGTGGCAACAAGACACCAAATTCAAGATAGACCATTATTTTCCTTAGAAGAGATTTATTTATATTTCCATCAGATTGAAATATTCCACTTCTATGCTCATTTGCTACAAATACCATTTTGTTGGGTCTCCTTCTGAGTTTTTCTCATGAAACATGAGGGACCTCCTGCCTTCCAGAAATAGGGCATCAGACAGCCACATCAATATATATTGTATTTTAATAGTTAGGATGCTTGAAGCTTAAACAATGTACTCTGTTCTTGTCACTGTCATTGGATTGGAGAGTGATTTATTTTCTTCATTGCACAAACGTTGTCTTACTTGAATGAGCAGGGAAAATCATATTTTCCATACTGCACTTTGCAGGCCACCATCCGTCAAAAGCGGTTGTTATGATCACACTGTGACACAGTCAAAGATGGTTTCCATTGGCATGAACTCCAAATTTAGAATCTTCCGGTATCAGCTTTCCACTGGATCCACAAAAAAAGAGGTTTCTATGGCTGTAGATGGAAGTTTATTTTGAATGAGGGCATAGAAGGGATCCTATGCAATTATACTAAGCAATAGCTTGCTCTGAATATGGAAACTAGCTAAATTAACAAATATAAATTCATCTCTGGCAATTACCTTAAACTACTTTTCTTTAAAACTGTAATAGACCTGTTTTTAATATTGCAAACCAATATTCTGAGCACCTTTAAGAAAGCTGATCAGTTATCTCATTTTATTTAGGAGTCAATTTACTAAAATGCAGTAAAAACGCACATTAATGCATATTTTAAACATGCATTAGTGTGCTAAAATTAATGCAGTATTTTCTAAAAGGTACTGTTGCACGTCCTGGCCGCATTGATGCCACGGTCGGGCCTGCTCACTTCACTCTGGCCTTGCCGCAGCCGCCAGCTCCCAGCTCCCGACATCCCTGAAGCTCAGCGCGGCCCTCTCCGGCTTCCTCCATGCCACAGGCCTCACAGTGGAGCTCCCATCAGGGCTCCGCGTCTTTAGCCACCTCAACCCCACCCCTAGGCGAACGCGTGGCCAACATCCTGAACTTTAAAGGGCCAAGAGCGGGAAAATTGATTCAGACGCCTCCCAATGACGTCACGTAAAGTGACTATAAGTAGCGAGGCACTGACCCCAGGATCTCACCTTGGCAATCGGGTCGACTCCTCGGTGTTTAAAGTTTGCCTGTTCCTTGCTCCTATATCTAATCCTGTGTTCCAGTGTTTCCTTGTTCCAGCGTCTCCTTGTTCCAGCGTCTCCTTGTTCCAGCGTCTCTGTGTTCCAGTGTTCACGTGGTCCTACGTGTCTTCCAGCATCTGTCTTATTCCTGCTCCACGTTCCCAGGTAGTACCCTCCGGACTGATTCTTGGTACTGACCTCTGCTTGCCTGACTATGATTGACTGCTGCCTGGACCTGACCTTTGCCTGCCTTCTGACCACGTTGACCGCTGCCTGGAACTGACCTCTGCCTGCCTGACCACATTGACCGCCACCTGGAACTGACTTTTGCTTCCCTTGACTAAGCTCGGACTGACCTCTGATGTGATCCCCATTTTGGCTGACCACTTCTCTACGGATACCATGGCTTTGACCCTTGCACTTCACTCGGACACTCTCTTCTTGCCTTCTGTGACATCCAGACCGACCTACTTGGACTCTGACCATGGCCTCCATCTGACCAGACCCACAGGCACTGCCTGCTCCACCCGGAGAGCCTATCTGAACTGCTACCTCCCTGAGGTCTCCGGAGTCTCCAGTTCAGGTCTGGTCCATCCTCTTTACATCAGCCATGCACCCTTTCTCGTGGTGGGCACACCTCTTCGATACCTCTCCGGGAGACCCTCTGAGGCCCACCTAAGTCAAGGCGGTCCGGGTACCCAAGGGCTCAACCTGCGGAAACCCCGGACTGTTATTGGCGAAGCTCCAGCTTGCCTCTGTCTCCTCGTGTGCTCCACTCCTGGTGGCAGACGTTCTCTGGGTCCAACCAGAGGGCCATACCAATCCTGCACCAGGCCAAGGGTCCACCTCCAGTGCATCAGGAATTAAGCCCTTAGAGGTCAACATTCAGTAACCACATAGCAATGAAAGATAATCAGGTAAATTTTCCTGGTTACCTTTTTCCAGATATTCAGCCAAACCTATCAGGCTGCATATCTGGCTAAAAGTGACCACACAAAAATTTGTGTGGTTAGCTTTAGGACAGCTATTTCATTAAATGTACTTAGGTGGACAAATGTAGTTGGATAGCGCTGAATTTCACAGTGAGCGATAATGTTTTCTATGCCACCCTGTACATATCATGTCCTGGCCCCTTTTATGATCTTGCTAAACTGTGTGCACAGCAATTTTGTGCACGCAAATTTACCTGGATAGCATGGAAAGGGGATTAAAACCACCTAGATTTATATGGTTAAAAGCTGATTTTAACTGCATAAATATTTTGAATATTCTGTTCCATAGTAAATATTACTTTAATCAGTAGGGCTGTACAAACACCAAAATTTCATCGGTTTATTTTTTTGGGGGGATAGATTCAGTTTTCATTCATTTAATGTTTATTTCTGTTTGGTTCTTTTGTGGAAACAATCTAAGAAAAGAATTGGTTTAATTTCTCTGCTATGGCCTTGTCCACCGTGAGTGCTTCTTTTACCCCTCGATCATCTAATGGACCAGCTGACTCCCTCATAGGCTTTTTTCTCTGAATGTAGGTGAAAATGTTTTTATTATAAGTTTTTAAGAAAAAAAATATATAACCCTTGAAGTCACTAGTGAGATGCCAGGATATTTTCCTGGGGAGACAGATAAGTGACTACTAAGAGTACTAAGAGTAAAGAAAGAGAGAGAAAAAGCTAGAAAGGAGGAATGCCAGTGCAAACTCTTCTTTCACAAAAAGAGCTAGGGATAAAAAATATTTATATTTTATTTGATTATTTAGAAAATAAACAGTAACAATAAACCAACAAAGACACTTACACCATGGGGAACACTACTGACCTAGTACACGGAAGACCAGGAGCAGTGGTAGGAAGACATTTTGTTGATTTAATTAAAGCACAGGTTATAAAGAAGCAGAAGACAAGAAGAAGTTCTGGAGAAAAAAATTGGCTAGCAACAAAAAGAAGGAAGAATGACAGATAAGTGAATACACAGAAATAACAGAACAATACATAGCCAGGCCTGAGCTCAACTGAAATTTAAAACAGGAAAAGACTAATAAGTAAACAGAAAAGAGAAAGAAAAAAAAAAAAGGGAACAGAGAATATAAAACAGATGAACATAAATAAAAAGCTGTATACTTACCTATTTGATGACCTTCATCACAATTTTGTTTCATCATAACTAAGAAAGGAGAATGACACAAAGTATCAAATGTTAGGAATTGAATACAGATAACTAATATTTAGTAGCTAAGAGTTAGAGTTACAGCGTAATACATTGTATTACTTATCTGATAGTTTAGTAGTGTGAAATTGATGATAGATGAGATTTTGATAGCTGATGTAGTGTAATTTAGTTTCTCATTTACCTTACCTCTTTGATGTTCTAAAAGAACAAAAGACAAGGAATAAATATATGTTAAAATATAAAAAGAAAATATTTGTGATTATAATATAGAGTAATATTGTGAGTAGAATTTTGAAAAGCTTACTGCTTTAAATAAAGAAAATATTTAATAATGTATGCTATTTATAATAATCTTATTTGAATTGAAGTGATATTATTAAAAGAAGAATTAGTTATTGAACTATATACCTGTTTTGGATAATAGCTAAACTTGGTGTCAGACTCGACTACACTGCTAACATCAATCTCGACCATTTCAAGTCTTCTCCATACGTGGTTATGGTTTATAAAAGCTTTCAAACACTCATTTTCCCTACATATCTGGTAGAAGACAGGGTCCCTGCAGGGAAATGCAGTGCTCACAAACTGACCTCCATTAGCATGTGGAGCTTCCAGAGATACCAGTGTTGGCAGGGCAATGAAGCTGAGACCCTTGTGGTAGATTGCAGGCTCCTACCTGGGAGGAGAGCCATTGTATGCAGATAGAAGTTGAGAATTGGGGCTCCAGTTACATGAGCCATCTGTTGAACTCCAGGTTGGCCATTATCACCATGGGGTAAAACTGAATTTGGTCCCTATAAGAACATAAGAACGTGTCATACTAAGTCAGACCAAGGATTCATCAAGCCCAGCATCCTGTTTCCAACAGTGGCCAATCCAGGCTACATGTACCTTTCAAGTACCCAAACATTAAGCAGATCCCATGCTACTAGGCCTGCCTAAAAGCACCATACAGCCGTTAGAACTCCTCCAAAATGCAGCTGCCCGGATACTCACCAACACCCACAAAAATGACCACATAACCCCAGTACTCAAACAGCTACATTGGTTACCCGTAGCATCTAGAATCACCTTCAAAGCCCTCACCCTAATACACAAATCTCTTCACAACCAGAACATGCACTGGTACAAAGAACATCTCTCCTTTCACAACAATAACAGACCCACTAGAAAACAATACCTGGCCACACTACATACCCCCTCACCCAAACTCACTAAGCTCCGCACCACAAATGAAAGGGCCCTCTCCCTAGCAGGCCCTCTCCTCTGGAACAAACTACCCACCTCCCTCCGCCTAGAAATCTGCCCAAAAATGTTCAGGAAAAACCTCAAGACCTGGTTCTTCAAGCACTCATACACCTAACCTACGCCCATTCACCCGCACTCCCTCCCTAAACTCACCCGCACTCCCTCCCTAACTCCATCCCACCTTCCTCCCCCACCCCTCCCCCCACCCTCTTCATGGCCCCCACAGCACCATGGCCTCCTCCCTCTTCCACCCCACCCCCCATCCTCTCCATTGCCATTACACTTCCTTTCCTCTTCCTTTCCACTTCCTTTCCACCTCCCTTTATATTCCTCTAAGTGTATATAAAGGCATTACAACTGTATATAAGAACATTATATTCTCAAACACATGTATATTTACACCTTCTAAATGTAGGGATCCCCCCCAATTCCCGGAATTTTCCTGCTCCTCCAAGTTTAACTAACCTTAACTCACATTTCCTCCTCCCCTATTTGTTACTTGTAAAAACGAACCTGTTATATGTAAATACTAATGGTTTAACTGTTCTTCATATAATCATGCGTTAATTGTAAAGCCTGTTGCTAAATTTGTGTTCTCTGTAAACCGATGAGATGTTCCCAACGTTCGTCGGTATATAAAAGCCATTAAATAAATAAATAAATAAATACTGATGCCAGTAATAGCAGAGGCTAATCCCTATGTCAACTTGATTAATAGCAGTTAATGGACTTCTCCTCCAAGAACTTATCCAAACCTATTTTAAACCCATTACATTAACAGTACAAACCACATTCTCTGGCAACAAATTCCAAAGTTTAATTGTGCGTTAAGTGAAAAACATTTTCTCCAATTAGTTTTAAATATGCTACTTGCTAACTTCATGGACTACCCCTTAGTCCTTCTATTATCTGAAAGAGTAAATAACCAATTCAAATCTACACGTTCTATACCTCTCATGATTTTAAAGACCTCTATCATATCCCCCTCAGCCGTCTCTTCTCCAAGATGAACAGCCCTAACCTCTTTAGCCTTTCCTCATAGGGGAGCTGTTCCATCCCCTTTATCATTTTGGTCACCCTTCTCTGTACCTTCTCTAGGGCAACAATATCTTTCTTGAGATGCTGTGACCAGAATTCTACACAATACTCAAGGTGCGGTCATACCATGGTGCAATACTGTTAGTGTTCATGGTAGCTGTGAATGGATCCTTGGATTGGTGGCAGATGACCATGCCCCTGGGGAAAGATCCTGAGAGGGACCACCGGTCAAGCTCAGAGTATGGAGATAGACACACACTAGTTCTTTTATTAAACAGTATATCGAACCACCAGAGGTGGCAGTAGTGAGCTGGAAGTACCTGGCTGGGCTGTAGTCCCTCAGATACTGGAACAGCAATCCTGGATAACTGAGCTGTAGAGAAACTGAATATAGTGAGTAGGCAGGGTATGCAGAGTTCAGGAACAGAACCTAGATGGTAACACTCACACAATAGTCTCTTCGAAGCAGCCCAGGAGCTGGAATGAAGTAGGCCCTCGAGGAGCGAGAACCTGTTCCAGGGAACACTCTGAGAGAGAGATGGTAACTCACTGGTGTTGTAGGCAGCGATGACTTCCTGGCAGAAGTGGTATTCAGTAGCAAGTCCGGGAACGTGGGCCCTCGAGGAGCGAGTACCGGTTCTAGACTGCAATCTGAAAAGCAAAAGAGAAAGCGAGGCCCCCTAGTAAAGTCCGAGGAGGCAGAATAGCAAGGTATGCAGAGAGCGAATCCATCCACAGCAATACCTGGAGGAAGCTAAGAATCCTTTCCATTGCTAACTCAATTAGTTAGCGAATTCAGAGACCTTAAGTATCCGGTAAGGATGATGTCATCTCAGGGGGATGCCCCTGAGGTTCGCGCCACTGCTGGTACTTAAGTTGGGGCCGCGCCATGCGCGCGCCCTTAGGCTGCAGGGAAACATGGTGGAATGAAGCGTCTAGCCAGTCCGGGGACGCCGGAGGGGAATGGCAAGATGACGCCGCAGCAGCCAAACTTCCAACAGGCAAAGAGGGAGTTGCCAAAGAGGTAAGGTGGGTGTAGTGGAGACATCAGGCAGCGACGGTCACAACAGATACAGAGGCATTTTGACATTTTCTATTTTATTCCCTATATTCTTCCTAATAATACCCAACATTCTGTTTGCTTTTTTGACTGCCACAGCACATTGAGATAACAATTTCAATGTATTATCGACTATGATGTCTAGATCCTTTTCCTGGGTGGTTACTCCTAATATAGAACCTAACATTGTGTAACTACAGCATGGGTTATTTTTCCCTATATGCAACATCTTGTACTTGTCCACATCAAATTTCATATGCCATTTGGATGCCCAAACTTCCAGTCTTGCAAGGTCCTTCTGCAATGTATCACAATCCGCTTGTGATTTAATTACTCTGAATTATCATGTATCAACTGCAAATCTGATTACCTCACCTGTCGTATTCCTTTCCAGATCATTTATATATAGAAAAGCACTGGTCCAAGTACAGATCCCTGAGGCACTCCACTGTTTACCCTTTTCCACTGAGAAAGCTGACCATTTAATCCTACTCTCTGTTTCCTGATTTTAAACAGTTTATAATCCATGAAAAGACATCGCCTCCTATCCCATGACTTTTTAGTTTTCTTAGAAGCCTATCATGAGGGACTTTGTCAAATGCCTTCTGAAAATCCAAATACACTACATCTACTGGTTCATCTTTATCCACATGTTTATTAACACCTTCAAAGAAATGATGCAGATTTGTGAGGCAAGACTTGCCTTGGGTAAATCCACGCTGACTGTTCCATTAAACCATGTCTTTCTATATGCTCTGTGATTTTGATCTTTAGAATTGATTCCACTATTTTTCTAAGCACTGAATTCAGGCTCACTGGTTTATAGGTTCCTCGATCACCCCTGAAGCTCTTTTTAAATATTGACTACCCTCTAGTCTTCAGGTACAATGGATGATTTTAATGATAGGTTATAGATTTTAACTAATAGATCTGAAATTTCATTTTTTAGTTCCTTTAGAACCCTGGGATACATACCATCCATTCCAGGTGATTTGCTACTCTAGTTTGTCAATCTGGCCTACTACATCTTCCAGGTTCACAGTGACTTGGTTAATCTGACTCATCATCCTTGAAAATCATCTTCAGAACCGGTATCTCCCCAACATCCTCATTAGTAAACACAGAAGCAAAAAATTCATTTAGTCTTTCTACAATGGCCTTATCTTCTCTAAGAGTCCCTTTAACACCTTGGTCAGCTAATGGTCCAACTGACTTCCTCACAGGTTTCTTGCTTCAGATATATTTTAAAAAGTTTTTATTATGAGTTTTTGCCTCTACGGCCAACTTCATTTCTAAATCTCTCTTAGCCTGCCTTATCAATGTTTTACACTTAGCTTGGCAATGCTTATGCTTTTTCCTATTTTCTTCCAATTTTTGAAGGATTTTTTTTGGCTAAAATAGCCTCTTTCACCTCACCTTTTAATCATGTCAGTAATTGTTTTGCTTTCCTTCCACCTTTCTTAATATGTGGAATACATCTGGACTGTGCTTCTAAGATTGTATTTTTAAACAATGTCCATGCCTGTTGTACACTTAAACTTTGCAGCTGCACCTTTCTGTTTTTTTCTAACCATTTTCCTCATTTTATTATAGTTTCTCCTTTGAAAATTTAATGTTAGATCTGTAGATTTACATATTGTCCCCCTTCCAGTAATTAGTTCAAATTTGATCATGTTATGATCACTATTGCCAAGAGGCCCCACCACCTTTACCTCTCTCACCAAATCCTGTGTTCCACTAAGAATTCAATCTAAAACAGCTCCCTCTCTCGTTGGTTCCTGAACCAATTGCTCCATGAAGCAGTTGTTTATTCCATCTAGGAACTTTTTGTCCCTAGCATGTCCTGATGTTGCATTTACCCAGTCAATGTTGGGATAATTGAAACCTCCCATTATTACTGCACTGCCAAATTGGTTAGCTTCCCTGATTTCTCTTAGCATTTCTTCATCTGTCTGAGCATTTTGTTTCTTGTATGATCCTGTTGGGCTCTATACCATCCCAGACATAAAGTGTTATGGCCCCACCAAGTTGATCCTCCATATCATTGTGATATAATTTGTACCCTGATATAGCATTTCCCATTGGTTATCCTCCTTCCACCAAGTCTCTGAGATGTCAATTATGTCTATCTCATCATTCACTGCTAAACACTCTAAATCTCCCATCTTAGGTCTGGATTCACCATTCTAACGCAGAATGGTGAATTCAGCAAAAACGGGGGGGTGGGGGGGGCAAAGGGCCTGTGAAAGCCGGCAGCCATCGCACCACCGCGGTATTATTGCTGCTGGCTTTCGCACCCAATAGTGCCACCGTGAAAGGTGGTGCTTTTGGGCGCGCTACTGGCGACGATAACGATGCTTACCTTATCGCCGCCAGTGAAGACATCGCAGCGTCCTTCTTCTCGCTATCCTGACTCCTCCCCTCACCACCCCGACTCCACCCCAGCAAGCTTTCACACATGAAAAGGGACTTTTTGCATGCGATAGCCACTTATCGCATGCGACAAGCAATAGAAAATGACCCCCTTAGTTCTTAAACTTCTTGCGTTGGCATACATACATACATTTCAAAGTGTATTTTTTGCTTGTATTAACAACCTACTTTTCAGTGAAAGGAATAATTTGGAATCCTTGGAATTCTTTAGCTCAGGTGATTCCTTATATTTAGGCACATGGACTATGTTTGCTTTTATTAGAACCTCTCTGTTGGGATGTCTTAACTCTCCCTTCATTAGGTTCCGTCATGCACTGCTGAGTGACTTTCGATTCCCCCCCCCCCCCCCCCATGTTCTAGTTTAAAAGCTGCTCTATTTCCTTTTTGAAAGTTAGTGCCAGCTGCCTGATTCCACTCTGGTTAAGGTGGAGGCCAACCTTTCAGACAAGTCTCCCTTTTCCACAAAAGGTTCCTCATTTCCTTACAAAAATGAGTTCTTCTTCTCATCTATGCATTGAGACTCTGAAGCTCTACCTGTCTCTGGGGACCTGCACGTGGAACAGAGATCATTTCAGAAAATGCTACCCAGGAGGTTCTGGATTTCAGCTTTCTACCTAAAATCCTAAATTTGGCTTCCAGAATCTCTCTCCCACATTTTCCTACATCGTTGGTGCCAATATGTACCAAGCAGCTGGCTCCTCCCCAGTACTCTCTATAATCCTATCTATGTGACACATGAGATCTGCCTCCTTCACACTAGGTAGGCAAGTTACCAAGCAGTCCTCACGTCCACCAGCCACCCAGCTATCTACATTTCTAATAATCGAATTACCAACTATGATGCTGACCTAACCTTTCCCTTCTAGGCAGTAGCCCTGGGAGACTTGTCCTCAGTGTGAGAGGACAACACATCACCTGGAGAGCAGGTCCTTGCTACAGGATCACTTCCTGCTACACCAGGGTGATGTTCTCAAACTGGAGACCTTTCTGATCCAAGGCAGCCCTGGGGCTGCCAGACTGGATTTGAGACTTGGCTACTATGTCCCTGAAGGTCTCATCAATGTTCCTCTCTGTTTGCCTCAGCTCCTCCAGTTCAGCCACTCTATACTCCAGAGATCGGACTCATTCCCTGAAAGCCAGGAGCTCTTTGCACTGGGTGCACACATACAATTTCTCACCAGTGGGTAAAAAATCATACACGTGACACTCAATCCAAAAGACTGGAAAGCCCTCCTCTTGTTGCTAGTCTGCTGCCTTCATCTTAATTTTGTTGAGTTCCTAGTTAAGTTTAGGTTACTAAGGGAGTTGGAATTAGAGTACTTTATATTTTCAGGTGTATTTACCAATTAATATGCTAGTGTCCTACAAGGGGATGATTAAACTCTCAATAAGGGCTAGTGCAATAGTATGATTTAGAGTAGAACCTGATTGATTTTTAATGAGAATGTGTCTCTTGCCTAAAAAATCAAGGGTTAAGCTTGGGGTGGGTGGGTAGGAAATACACACTAGAACTAACTCCCTCTAGCTTACTTATTATCTCAGACACAAACAAACTCTAAAGAATATATCCCACTATTTCACCTCTCTCCAAACTTTTTTAAGTTCTAAGATTTCCCAAAGCTATACTTACCAATCCTCTTCAATCAATATTAATTTGATCTTCACTCAAAGAATTGATAGTTTTGAGATTAATGACGTGAGCTTCCAGTCCTCTTCTACTGCAAAGGGTGTGGGGCTTCTGGAAGCTGGGGCTGTGGAGTTGAATGCCTGCATCGCTCATTGTGATCTCTGGAGTCCTTTCCTGGGGTTTGCTGGGAGAACTATGCAGATGAGCTTTCCGGTCCTCTTCTTCTGCAAAAGGTGCAGGGCCTCTGGGAGCTGGGGCTGCAGAGTTGAAAGCCTGGATCACTCGCTGTGATCTCTGGAGGTCAGTTTTTGGGAGATAGAGCTGGATGATTACAACTTGATGCAGACAGCTTCTGCTGACTAGAGTTCCTACCTGCACATCTATGTGGCACCTCTGTCCTGTCAGAAGGTTTCCTGTTGGGGAAAGAGCAACAATAGCTCAGCACCTTGTCTCTCCATTGTGTGATGGTAGTAGTAGTGAAGCAGACAAGATGTATCTCTCTCTAAAGGCTATACCAGCGATTGTACTTTGCAGTTCACACACATGTCTGGAAATTTGAGGAGATAAGACCTAAGTGATGATTTCAAGCTCTGTAATATTGTGGTCATCATACCAAGGATATTCAAGTGATCTAGATCTAGAATGGCTGACCCTAATAATTTAGAATCTAAATGCGGCAGCTATGAGGGTAGTTGAGTAGAGGACAGAGGATTATGGAAAGAGCTACACGTCTAACTACATGCAGGTCAGTGTGTGGGTGAGAGACTGAGTGCAGTGGTGTATCTGGAAAGAAGCTTGACTCAGTGGTAACATGGCACCTAGTGTGGTGAATCAGAAGGTGGACCCCTGTTCCGAGGTAGAGTCAGCACTACCTAAGAGGGAAACAATACCCTTGAGTCTCTACCATCGAAGGGCAAGGCCGAAGACTGTAGCTGTTGACTGAAGACTTCGTCCTGGAAGCTCGAGATCCCCCCAGGAGAAGCCAGTAGAGACCCGGCCGCTGGGACTTAGGAGACTTCTCCAAAGACTGAAGAAAGGTCTGGATGCAGGCGCCTCCTGCAGGTCGTGGGTTCCAGATGGCTGGCGCCTCCAGCAGGTCGTAGTAGTCTTGAGTACGGAGTCTCAGAGTAGTCCAGAGCCGGTCCATGGGTTCGGTACACAAGAAGGGTCGAAATCCAGTCCAAGATCAAAGCAGGAGAAGGGTCCAAAGCCAGTCCAGGAGAAATCAGGAGAAGGGTCGCAAGCCATACCAGGATCAAGCCAAGGAGAACACAAACACCAGTCCAGAAGTCAAAGCCAAGAGTCAGTCCAACGGAGCAAGGAAACGGGACAAAGAACCAGGAACAAGAAGCTCAGGACAATACCCAGCCAGGAACCTTGATACCAACGGCTCTGATCCTCAGACCTTGCCTTAAATGCAGGAAGTCGAGGGAGGAGTCTCAGGAGGAGCCATGACAATTTCCTGTCATGGCTCCTTTAAGAATTCTCATCAGCCGAGCGTGCGGCTCTAGTAGAGCAAAAGGGGGAGGAGCCAGCCTGGCCAAGAGGAACCATGCAGCCGGGCCAGGCAGCAGCAGCGGCTGCAAGAAGGGAACCAGAGAGAACTACCTGCCACCGCAGGAGCCCTCAGTGAAGCCCGACGCTTCGGGTAGGTTATCTTTGCCGCGGCCATTGGCCTTTCCCTGGCTGCGGCCCACTGCGGCCAGTGGCCATGATACCCGGCCCCGGCCGTGGGCTGCTGCGGCCGGCGACTCTAACAGTACCCCCTCCTTTAGGCTTCCCCCAAGAAGGCTTGGGTTTACCAGGGTGTTTGGCGTGAAGGTCCTTGAGAAGAGACTTATCCAGTATATTCTTAGCAGGCTCCCAGGAATTCTCCTCAGGACCAAATCCTTCCCATGCTAGGAGGTATTCCCAGGTGGTGTCCCGTCTCCGGACATCCAGAACGTCATGTACTTGATATATAGTTTCGTCCACTGCTCTATGTTGCACTATTTCGGGAGGTTTCCGGGTAGGCCAAGTGAGGACCAACGGTTTCAGAAGGGACACATGGAAGGAGATGTGAATTCTCAATGTGGCGGGCAATCGAAGTTGGTAGGTCACAGGACCTAATTGTCGCAGCACTGTGAATGGACCAATGTAGCAAGGGGTCAATCTCATAGAAGGAACTCTCAAACAGATGTGCCGGGTGCTGAGCCAGACCTTTTCTCCTGGACGGAACTGGTGAGCCCGTCATCGATGTTTGTCGGCAAATCTCTTTGCGGATTGAGCTGCTTTACGTAACATCTGTTGAGTATGGACCCAAAGCTGTTTCAGCTGTGCAGCTGTTAGCTGAGCCGCAGGCGAAGGTACTGGCAGCGGTACAGGTAAGGGTGGCCTGGGCTGATGACCAAAGACAATCTGAAAAGGAGATGCCCTCGTTGAGGTGCCGGCATGTGAACTGTGTGAGAATTCAGCCCAGGAAAGGACACCCAATCATCCTGTCAAGAGTTGACATAAAGCCGTAGAAACTGTTTCAACGTACGATTTGTACGTTCCGCCTGACCATTAGCCTGAGGATGGAATGCTGTGGTAAAGTCCAGATAAATGCGGAACTTCTTGCAGAGGTTGAGCTAGTATCGAGCCATGAACTGAGGACCATGGTCGGAGGTGATGTGCTGAGGCAGTCCGTGAAGGCGGAAAATATGAAGCATGAATAATTGAGCCAGCCATGGATCAGATGGGAGGGAGGGCAGTGGGATAAAGTGGGCCATTTTTGAAAAGCGAACTACCACCACCCATATCACAGTATTGCCTTCAGATGGTGGAAGTTCCACTATAAAGTCTGTGGAGATATGTGTCCATGGTTTCGTGGGAACTGGTAACGGTTGTAAAAGGCCCAAAGTTTTCCCTGTAGGAATTTTATGTTGAGCGCAAGTTGGGCATGAGTCTACATAAGCTCTTATATCCTTCCGCATCTCTGGCCACCAATAATATTGTTGGAGGAGTGTTTGAGTTCATACTCATCCGGGATGACCGGCTAACTGGGAATCGTGACCCCAAGCCAATACTTTATTACGGAGTCTTTTAGGCACCACTGTTTTACCCGGTGGAACCGTGAATGTAGCAGAGAGAATAATGCGAGCCGGGTCAATGATATGCTGTACGGGCTCTTCATTATCGTTGGTGGAGAAGGATTGGGATAAGGCGTCAGCCTTAATGTTCTTATCAGCTGGTCGGTAGCGTAATTCAAAATTAAAACATGTGAAAAAGAGGACCCACCGCGCCTGATGGGGTTCAAACGTTGAGCTTGCTGAAGATATGTCATTTTTATGGTCCGTGAAGACTGTTATGCGGTGTTGTGCTCCCTCCAACCACTGCCGCCACTCTTCAAATGCCAGCTTAATGGCGAGAAGCTCCTTATCCCCGATGGAGTAATTGTGTTCTGCTGGAGAAAATTTCTTGGAGAAGTACGAGCAAGGGTGAGATGTTCCCGATGTGTTGGTTTGACTTAAGAGGGCTCCAACTCCCTCTGCTGATGCATTCATTTCAACAATAAATGGAAGTCTGGGATCGGGATGTCAGAGACACGGTTGTTGCAGGAAAGAGTTCTTAAGTGCCTGGAAAGCTTCTTCCGCCTCTATGGGCCAAGTCTTGAAGTTTTCCCCCTTATGAGTCAGAGCAGTGAGAGGTGCAGCTAGTTTAGAAAAGTTCTGGATAAAACTACGATAATAGTTCTCAAATCCAAGAAAGAATTAAAGTGTGCGTAATCCATTTGGCTGGGGCCATTCTTTGATGCATTTCAACTTGGAGGGGTCCATTTGAAAACCTTGTTTAGAGATAATATACCCCAGGAAGGGTAGAGATTCTCTTTCAAAAATGCATTTTTCAATCTTGGAATACAGTCTGTTTTCTCTTAGGCGTTGCAAACCTGAATGACATGTTGCCGGTGTGACTGAAGATTGGGAGAAAATATTAGAATGTCATCTAAATAGACCACTACATGGACATAAAGTAGATCTTGAAATATTTCATTAATGAGGTGTTGAAAAACTGCAGGGGCATTGGTCAATCTGAATGGCATAATGAGATATTCATAACGACCATCTCTAGTATTAAAAGCCGTTTTCCATTCATCACCTTCACAAATCCTGATTAGGTTATATGCTCCTCTGAGATCTAATTTAGAAAATACCTGGGCTCCTTGTAAATGATCAAAAAGTTCAGCAATTAGAGGTACTGGGTAGTGGTCTTTTATAGTGATGGCATTGAGTCCACGGAAATCGATACATGGATGCAGAGTCCCATCATTTTTCCCCACGAAAAAGAAACCGGCTCCAGCCGGAGACGTGGATCATCGAATGAACCCCTTCTGTAGGTTCTCTTGGATGTATTTGGTCATGAGGTGGGTCTCAGAGGCGGATAATGGGTAGACCCTACCCCGAGGTGGTGTTGCACCCGGAACCAGATTAATGGCACAATCAAACTCCCTATGTGGAGGCAAGGTATCAGCGGCTGTTTTGGAGAAAACGTCAGCAAATTGACCATACTGAGATGGCAAACCCTCAAGAAGAGTAGTACAGATATAACTGTCCACGGGAGTAGTTCCTTTAAGGCAGGTTTCTTGGCATGCTGAACCCCAGTGAAGAAGCTTTAAAGACATCCAGTCGAACTGAGGGTTATGACTGGAGGGTTAGAGGTGGTGATGTGCTGAGGCAGTCCGTGAAGGCGGAAAATATGAAGCATGAATATTTGAGCCAGCAGTGGAGCAGATGGGAGGGAGGGCAGTAGGATAAAGGGTAGAGATTCTCTAACCCTCAGTCGAACTGAGGGTTAGAGAATCTCTACCCTTCCTCTACCCTTCTGTCCCCCTGTATCCCGCTCTCCACTAGGTCCCAGGCTCCTACAGTGCATTTTTCTTTACGTACTCGTCTCTATCTTGCACCCCTCCCAACCTGTGCCACCCACCCCTCCCTAACCACCTTTTTTATCCACGAACATACTACCCAACACTCAGACGACTCACTTCCTCCCCACAACATGTCTTACTACCCTATTCCCATTCTCAACACCCGGCCACAGGTCCGTAACCAAATCTTCCCCCCTACCCACCCTTCAAGCCTCAGATCTCTGGTCCCCATCATGATCACTCCATTAACACAACTCCTCTGCCTCACCACTATATCCATTCTTCTCTTCAACTCACAATCTTTAACAAAAAAATTCCCAATCCTGAATGACCTACTACAGGACTCCCAGCCTGACATCTGTGCGATCACAGAAACATGGCTTACTCAGACATGGCTTACTCAGACAGATATTGTTCTCTGGAATCAACTCCCATCTAACATTTATGATATATATTCCATCCCCAGACCCAAAAAAAGAGGAGGCGGCCTCCTATTAGCTACAAAGAAAGAATTAAAGATGATCCCTCAAGAAGTGAACATTGCACATAAATTCGAAGTCGGCCTCTTCAAATCCCCACAGCTTCAAATATGCCTTGTCTACACCCCTCCTGGCCTTCTCAATGCTAATGCATCACCACTCATCGAATTCATTGCAGATTGGATAGACATAGACATCCCCGCTATCATCATGGGAGACTTCAATCTACATGTTGACTGCATTCCTTTATCACCATCATGCGAGGCCTTCCTAACCTCTATGTCAGCCATGGGCTTCACTCAAATTGTCTCTAGTCCTACTCACAAAGCTGGTCACACCCTCGACCTGATTTTCACAAACTCTCACCTCCTCACAACATCACCACCCATCTGCACCCCCATACCATGGTCCGACCATGCACTCATAAAAACAACCCTCTCTACAAACAAAATGGTCACCTCAAACAACAAACAATATAGGAAGTCTTGTTCCCTAGAGGACCTGTCCCTAGCCCTCTCAAAGAACCTACAGAATCTAGATCTCACTAACGAGGACACTGCCTACAGCTCCTGGAAGAACATCATGAAACAAATCGCTGATGAAAATTGCCCCATTATCACCAAAGAAATAACACCCTCGAACCCAAAAAAACCTTGGTTTACCCCCGAACTTAAAGCCCTTAAATTCCAATTACGGGCCAAGGAAAAGAAATGGCACAAGAACCCATCCCCAGCCCTTCAGGCTTCCTACAAACACACCTTCCACACCTACAGAACCTCCATTTTGGAAATAAAAAGAGATTACTACACCCAGAAAATCCACAACTACCAATACGATGCCAAAGCCCTTTTTACGTATGTATCCTCCCTCGCAAACTCAACACCTCCCCCTATCTCTGATTCAGACGCCAAAAACAAGTGTTTGGAATTAGCTAACTATTTCCACACCAAAATCACCAATATTATCTCGAAATTCCCCACAGCTCCCCCCCTCCCCCTGACCACTAAAAAATCACCCTGTAGCACTCTCATCTCATTCAAACTCACCTCTGCCTCAGAGATAACCAGACTCCTAAAGAAAATGAAACCCTCCCTCCACCCTGAAGATTCCATCCCCACAAAATCGCTCCTTGCTATTCCAGATGCTATAGCCAAACCGATCTCCGAAATTATTAACCGATCCCTCACCCTAGGTAAGGTCCCCGATGAACTGAAACAAGCCACCCTCAAACCCATCCTAAAGAAACCTAACCTGGACCCTGCAGTCCCGGCCAACTACCGTCCGATATCCAACCTTTCATTCATAGCAAAACTCATGGAAAGGGTAGTTAACGCCCAGCTCATAGAACACCTTGACAGTCACAACTTGCTTTTCCCTTCTCAATTCGGATTTAGAAAATTCTTCAATACTGAAACCTTACTAATATCCCTTACCGACACAATCCTCAAAGGGTTAGATAATGGTCAATCTTACATCCTAGCCCTGCTAGACATCTCTGCAGCCTTTGATACCGTCAACCATAGCCTCCTTATCAATCGCCTCTCAGATATCAGCCCTGAACTGGTTGTCTTCCTTCCTAGACAACCGCTTCTACAAAGTCAAAATTGGCAATCATGAATCAAACTCAGTCAAATTATCACATGGTGTTCCCCAAGGCTCTTCCCTCTCCCCAACCCTTTTCAATATTTACATATTACCTCTATGCCAACTTCTTGCAGATTTAGGTCTTACTCACTTTGTATATGCAGGGAGAAGACTGATACTTCACGCATATCCAGCATAGCTCTCTGCTTCAACGGCAGGGGAGAAGAAAAACAACCAATAAGGGCTGTATAACATAGTCTGGGTAAAACAAATAAGCATGGGTGTAGCTTGCTTATTGCGGCGGCTACTACCCCTAACTAATCAAGCTAGATATTTCACTTGGATGCAGCTCCATCACTGCTCTCTACATTAAAGGTGGGGGTGGAAGGGAAATAGAACCAAGAGCTAAGAGAAACAGATAAGTATGAGAGAAAAAATGTGTGAAGCTTGCTGGGCAGACTGGATGGGCCATTTGGTCTTCTTCTGCCGTCATTTCTATGTTTCTATGTTTCTATATGTAATCACCGATTCTGTAACAAATGCCCTTAAATTATGGAATAATTGCCTATCTTCTACCAATAGCCTTCTCACTAACCTTAACCTCGCCCTTAATTCCTCAAAAACTGAACTACTCTACATCTCTCCAGCCCGCCACACTCCCACTTCTCCTCTCCCTACTCACACTTTCTCACAACATGTTAGAGACCTAGGGGTCACCTTGGATGACCACCTCAACCTCCAAAAACACATTACCAACATTACAAGAGACTGCTTCTATAAATTACACATTCTGAAAAAATTAAAACCCCTTTTACACCATAACGATTTCCGAACTGTCCTCCAAACCACACTATTCTCAAAAATCGACTATTGCAATACCCTTCTTCTAGGATTGCCTGCGTCCACCACCAGACCTCTGCAGATGCTGCAAAACGCAGCAGCTAGAATTCTTACCAACTCCCGTAGATCTGACCATATCACTCCAATCCTCAGAGACCTCCACTGGCTTCCTATCCCAGCCAGAGTCCTCTACAAAATCCTAACTATCATCCACAAAACCCTTCACAATAATGAGATTCACTGGCTTAATGACTCTCTCCAGTTTTATACCCCCAACAGACCTACCAGATCTGCCTACCTAGGGACTCTAACTACCCCCTCATACAAATCTACCCAGCTCATGTCCACCCGAGAACGTGCTCTCTCCATCACAGGTCCTACGTTATGGAACTCAATGCTTCCAGACCTTCGCCTGGAACACTGTCCAAACACCTTTAAAAAAAAGTTAAAAACCTGGTTGTTCAAATAAGCATTCTCTTAATACCATCCTAGTCCCTGTCCTCACCCCCAGGTTTCCATAACTCTAACTATGTAACCCTATTAGTACCTAACTTTCCCATAGCCATCTCTCATAAACCCCAAATTTTACAGATTGTCACTTCGATGTGCTGCAGTAACCAATGCTTTGACTGTCATACAGTTATGTAAATATAATATGTAATATAGTCTCTATCTCAACAAAGTTGTTTAAGTTTTTTTGCTGAATCCTTCCTGCTATCTCACTCACTTGGTCTCTTAGACCGTTCCACTCTCTCTCCCCGTTCCTTATGAACCCCTGTTAATTGTAACTTTATCCTTCCTTTCTCTCTAATAGTTTTTGGCCCCCAGTTTTATGTGAACCGATGTGATATTCAATTGAATGTCGGTATATAAAAGTTATAAATAAATATATAAATAAATAAATAAATAAATAAATAACCAGGAGATGCCCAAAACCACAGGATGTATGAATCTCAGAATGACGTAAAAGGAGGTCTGTTCCGAATGATTGGGTGCAATGTGACAAACCAGTGGAACAGTTTGGTGAGTTATTCTCCCTAGCAGAGGATCTCTGTGAATGGAAGATAGAATCAATGGCCTAGGGCAAGAGTGAAGAGGAATGTGTAGTTGTTTCACTACATCTTGGAGGATGAAGCTCCCTCCTGCCCCCGAATCTACTAAAGCCAGTGTAGAAAATCGGAGACCTCCAAGAACCAAGGATACCTGTAGAGTGAGTGGGGGAACTGGAGATGTGATGCCTAGGGTTACTCCCCCACAGGAGCCTAGGCATGGGAGTTTCCCGGACGTGTTGGGCAATGAGCTAGGAGATGACCCGCTCCTCCACAATGTAGACAGAGACCCGCTCGGTGGCGTCGTTGCTGTTCCTCCGGAGAGAGGGTGCCACATCCTAATTGCATAGGTTCTTCAACAGTTCCTTCAGTAGTGGACATAGTTCGTGAAATGGAAGCAGTCGGGCGAGAGGAGGTAATAACTGCCATGGACCTTTTTGTGTTAGATCCCTCGCAAGCTCTTTCTTGAAGTCGGTGATCAATCCGGGTTACCAAGTCCACAATAGAGTCCAATGATTGAGGTAAATCTCAGGCTGCCATCTCATCCTTTATTCTGGATGACAGGCCCTCTAAATATATAGATCGTAGACAATTCTCCTCTCAGTGGAGTTCAGATGCCAGTGTTCTAAATTCAATGGTATAGTCTGCCAGTGGTCGACTTCCTAGCCGAAGTTGCAGAAGCTTGGAACCAGCGACCACCTGTTTCCCTGGGTCATCAAATACTGCTTGAAATAATTCCAAAAATTTTGGAAGGTCTTGTAGTACTGGATCTGACCGTCACCAAAAGGGAGAATCCCAAGCCAGGGCTTTACTCTCTAACAGAGACAGGATATATGTAGTCTTTGTAAGGTCATCCAGGAACAACGAGACTTGAAGATGAAAGTGCATGCTGCACTGATCGAGGAATCCCTGACACAGGCGAGGATCCCCTGTGTAGCATGGAGGGATAGGCAAAGAGATCGTAGGCCGGGTACTGCTTGGCATTACCAATGGCACTGGTGGAAAAACTGCCTGAGCAGCCGTCATCGAATCCAGACGTGTGTTGAGTCGTTCCAAGGAAGATGCCATGGACTCCAGTATGCGTTGCTGTTCTATGACCTTCTGGGCTAGTCCTGGAATGGCTTGTCAAGCTGAGGCCTCCGCCGGGTCCATGGCCTTGGTATACTGTTGTGAATCAGAAGGTGGACCCCTGTTCTGAGGTAGAGTCAGCGCTAGCTAAGAGGGAAAAAATCCCCTTAGGTCTCTACCGTCGATGGACGAGGCCGAAGACTGTAGCTGTTGACTGAAGACTTTGCCCTGGAAGTTCGAGATCCCCCCCAGGAGAAGCCCGTAGGGACCCGGCCGCTGGGACTTAGGAGACTTAGGAGACTTCTTTGAAGACTGAAGAAAGGTCTAGATGCAGGCACCTCCTGCAGGTCGTGGGTTCCAGACGGCTGGCACCTCCAGCAGGTCGTAGTAGTCTTATGGAGTCTCAGAGTAATCCAGAGCCAGTCCACGGGTTCGGTACACAAGAAGGGTCGAAATCTAGTCCAAGATCAAAGCAGGAGAAGGGTCCGAAGCCAGTCCAGGAGAAATCAGGAGAAGGGTCGCAAGCCATACCAGGATCAAGCCAAGGAGAACACAAACGCCAATCCAGAAGTCAAAACCAAGAGTCAGTCTAGTGGAGCAAGGAAGCGGGACAAAGAACCATGATATCCGGCCCCGGCTGCGGGCTGCCGCGGCCGGCGGCTCTAACACCTAGCTTGCAAAAGAAGAAAATATACACAAAATTTAACATTGATAATTTAAGGGCTTGATTTAAAAAAAGCATTTACATGATTAAAATTGGATTTACATATGTAAATGCACTTTACCTATGTTAGTGGGCTTTTGAACATTGCTACAATGTATACATTTGAATTGTCCACAGGATTTACTCGCATAAGTGCACTTTTCACAGGTAAATGGCTTTTGAAAATTACTAGAATAGTAGTTACATTTACACATGTAAATGATTTTGAAAATTACCGCCTAAATGCTTTTGATGTGATGGGGAGTCCAAGCCATCATGAATATTGTGTTTGCAATTTGAATATTCATTGGCTGTAGGAGGAGTTTTGCATTTTTTATTCCTTCCTATGTGATAGATCCACCTTTTTAGGGGGTATGGCATCTGGGTATATATTGTCTAGGAGCATTCTCAGAACTTCAGAGGGAAAGAGAAGCTGAGAGAGGGAAGTAAGCAGATAAAAATTCCTGCAGGATCTCAAACAAAAGAGTTAGTATTTTGTTATCTCACACCAACCCCCCCACTCCCACCCCCAGGATTTCAAATACTTTTTGGAGAGCTTTGGACCTTCCCAGGATCTAGAAGGAGAGAAGTTTTGGGACTTCCACAGGATCTCAGAAGGAGGAGTGCGGAGTACGTTTTGAATGGGCCTCTACTCATCAAGTTTTGCAATTGAACAGTAAAAGAGTTTGGATTATTTAGACATGAACTTGACCAGTTTGAAGGGAAGAGCCTACCCCCGGTATCCCTGAGGAGCTGATGCAAGAGGGAGGATTTCAAGCAAGATTGCTGAGAAACCTGAACAAGCAGGGGTAAGCTTTAATATTTTTTTGATACAAGGACTCAAAGGGCTAAGGCCATTGAGATAGTGATAGTTTTCCAGTTTGAAGAAAAGTTAAAACTTGGACCAATTGAAGTTGGATGTTTTTGTATGTGGGGACAGTTGTCCTGCAGTTTTTGTTTTTGGGGATTTTCTTCTATTTGCTGAGTGACTTTATGATGGAACCCCATTCCAGTTTTCCCACATGCAAGGAGAGCAGGTTTTCTCCATGGATAATTCTGCAAGAGAAGTGAGAAGGGACATAAGATGGACCTAATTAACAATCACCGTCATTGCTATTTTATTTTGGATGCTTTTCTGTATTTTTGGCATTATGGCTTGGATTATTTTATTTAAGTTACAGTAAAGACTATTTTATATAGACACATCAGAGGGCCCCAGAAGATTATTCTTCCTCCCTGACTGGACTGAACTCAGACCTGTACCACCCCAAAGTGAAGGATAAAGCACCAAACTTGGGGACTGGTTCCACGGAAAAATATGTATAAATTATTTCAACAAAAAAGGAATAGGGAAAGGAAAAACTAAGGATATATCTATTAACAAAACATAAAAGGCCCCAGGAACTTCAGGAGGACTTAGGGTCTGGGGGCAGTGGTTATTGCTGCATGCCCATCTGCTCAAGAGTGGTAAGACCCTTTTGAAACTGTTCTAGATGTTCCATCACTGCCACCAGTCTCATGAGGTCCTTACACACCATGCCAACCTCTTCTGCCATCCTCTGACAGCTGTAAGAGACTGGGCCTTTGGGCTTGGAGCTAGTGTTTCAGCTACAAAGACATCCTCTGCAGCCATGGGCTGCTGGCCAGATTTAAGTGGGAATCTACCCTGTGAAATGCTCACCTCCTTTCCCCAGAAATGGTCAGCATCCTCGAGACTTGTGTCTTGAAGACCCAGAAAAAATGTGTAGGAGGCCCTATGGGGGTGGAACAGGAAGTGGAGGATGTCCTCCCAGAAGCCAAGGTCCAACAGTTGGGGGAGGACCAGTTGGTATGCCACCTCAGTTTATGTTGGTGGTAGTGGTGGTAGTGGTGGTGGTGGCGGGTGATGTCAACCTACAGCCGGCACTAAAGCTGCATTAGCAGGAGACACTGGGTCCTCTGCCACTTCCTCCTCATTAGAGAAGCTTGTGTAGTCTGTGAAAAAGTGTGTGGTAAGCCATCAATTGTTGTGTACAGGGGAGTGATGTGCATTTATGGGAGAGGTGGAGGCAATGGGATGTGATCCTAGCTGTTGGTCACCCATCTTCTATAGGGTTTTGCAAAGCCATATATAGGTTCTCACAGAAATGTAGGCTTCTGTATACCTGTCCTTTACAGTATGATGCCTATTTAGTGATAACAGTTATGAGACTGGCCCAGTAGCAGGGTAGTATTTCTTTGAATGTGCCTTGGATTCCAACACATCAATGGTCATGATGCAGCTACTAGGCAAAGGGACCTTATTGTAGGGAGCCATAGAGATTGCCTGGTTACAGTATTTATAACTGGTACTTACTTATACAGTTGGCATGTGAGTTCTGTAAAAGTAATGCCTGATAGAATAGTAGGCTGACCCAGAGGCAGTGTTTGGCAGCCATTTGCTGGATGGATATCTATGGCTTCTAGAAGGTTGATGCCTTATGTGCATTATGGATACTTCAACCTGTTGGCTGTAACATAGTTGTTTGATGCAGGTTCTGTGACTTCCTCCATGGCAGGTTTCCATTCATGACAGCTAACCCTTGACTCACTCTAACAGTGGTTTTTCACTATCTCTTCTTTCATGAATGTATGCTGTTAGGTTTTGGCTCCCCCCCCCCCCCCCCCCCCCCCCCGATTTTTCACTGCAAGTGACACTTTCATGCTAAGAGATATAGCCTTTGCTGTCCTTCACCACTACCCCTGGATTTTTCCTAGTGCCATAAGGACATTGGTGCAGTCCTCTGAAGCTCCTTGCATGGCTGTGCTTCTCTGACAGTTTTGGCTATGGGGCTGCCCATGTGTGAGGAAGTTCAATTAAATAATGTGAGCCCTTTATATAGTTGAGCTCAAAACTATATTGATTCTGGAAAAGTTGGGCAATTTCAGAGTCCAAGAACTGCAAGACATTCTGCACTTTACACTCATGCCTTAAGCAGGTATTGATGATGTCAGCAGATGAAAACATTATCGTTATTAAGCCTACCAACCAAGGCGGGAGAGTGGTGGTATTGGATCAAGTTCAATATACCAACAAAATGCATCAACAGCTTTCTGACACATAGTATTTTTAGAAATTGTTTGTGGGTCTCACGCCAGAATTTCATACAACCATATGGAAACAAGTACAGCCATGTTTGTAACTTGTAAGGAAATGCAGTTCTTGACTGTTGATCAGTCATGTGTCCCTGTAATTTATTGAACATCTAAAATATACACAACTTTAAGTAGCCCTTCTACTCACACCATTCTCTCAGGTTACTGGTCTATTCTAGACCAGTCAATATTTAGACACTTTTTTGAAATCTGACATAATGAATATGCTATTGTATTTGCAAGATTCTGAACACATTTTATGAAAATTAAACAAATTCATGCTGTTTCAGACCAGATGTTATTAGTGGCAATGGATGTGGAAGCATTGTGTACCAATATTGTAAGGAATGCAGCACTTACTGTCATTCAAGACCTTTTGACTCAAAGGGAATACACCAATCACATTCCTATGCTTTTTTTTTTTTTATTATTGCAGATGACTACTTTGATATTGAAAACAATTTTCTTTGTTTTCCAGGATGTCTTTCATCTACCGATCCAAAGTATATCTAAGGGCTTGGCAGTAGCTCCTACCATGGCTAATCTCTATGTAGCTCATTTTGAGGAGTTTTATATTTATACATTGTATTAGCACTCAGAAATGATACTATGATTCAGATATATTGACAGCCTTTTCTTTATTTTGGATTTTTCATTATGGGAGCTACAGCGCGTTTCTTCAGTAGATTAACACCTTGTTTGACAAGTTTTATTACTGAACAGTCTGGAGGTCTTCATATTTCAGTTCATTTTAAATCAGTGGAGAGAAGGAACTTTCTTAAATGTTAATGTTTCTACTCCAGAGCATTGAAGTCAGGCCTCCCAGTGAGCCAATTTTTCAGAATAGAATGATTATGTTTTAAATTGTGTGAATTCAAGAATCAGACACATATTTTGAAACAGAGATGTTTGCAGTGTGTTTACCCTACAGTTGTCATTAAGTCAACTTTATATTCTGACAGATAAGCATTGTTACAATATAAATCAGAGTGGAAACAATCTCATCATGTATGTGTTTTCAGGTATTTCAATAAAGCATTGGTGATGGCATCTAGCATTCAGTGTCACTAGTATCTATTAACTATACACCCTATATTTACAGAAATTTCACTCATTGCATGTTCTTGAGGGGTGAATATTAGAGTTGTTCGGCCGATCTTACTTCTTTAGCTGCAGTTGAGTCTACAGCCCTGGAACATTATGCTTATTGCAATTGAGAGATATGCTATAGATGAAGGACTCATGTAGGAACATCCTGCACACACATGAAAACTGAACGCCTTTGACAAACAGATTGTTCCTCTTCATCCGTCATTTATGTGATTCAGTGCCCATGTCCACAGTTTACAGTGGATGTACTAAAAGTTTGAGTTTGACTAATGGAAAACAAAAGTCTCTTTAAGACTTGCAAGGAACAGATTAAACATTGTTTATTGCAATGTCATGATTTTGCTGGCTTAGGTTGGTCTGTTCATGAGTGAGTGCAGGTGACACTGAGAGTGGGTGACCTGGCTGCACTGCTCAATTATAGAGAGTAGTTTGGGATTTTTTTTCTTGCAACACTGTGTTTCTTTTGGCATCAATAAATCTGTTGATTAGTTAGGCATTGTGTGACATCTTTTTGTTCTCTTCTCCATAATATCAGCCTTAAGCAGTTTGTATAAGGCTTTTTTTTTATTGGCCAGCAGAATTTCAGTTTACTGCAATTAGTGCTCATGAATGCCTAGCACCATTTAAAATGGCTGCTTCTTTTGTGCAGGAAAGCATTTAGCAGACATTTGGAGAGACCTGCATGCCAGTGAGAATGAAGATTTAATTTCCCCTAAAACCGTTTCTCTGGAATGAAACATGAGGCCTGTGTTGGGATCTGATGTTTGGACAGAGCAATACACATCCTGTCTTTGTTGGATTCTGTTTAAAAGTGTAATTTCATATGCTAAATAAATAAATAAATATACAAACATATATATATATATATATATATATATATATATATATGTTTGTATATTTTATATATGTGTATATATACACATATATAAAAATATATACACATTTTAAAAAGCTGACTTTTAATCAGAGACCTATGATTATCACAAGAGCCTTACTTTTCCAGAATCAGGTTGGCATTGAGCTCCACCATATGAAGATCTCATATTATTTAATTGCAAGTACTTGCTGTGGTAGTTCTTTTTTATTTTTATAGTTAGTTTACTTCCACTTTTGGTTCTCTTCGTCAGGACGTACTTATACACCTGAAACCTTTTCCCTGGCTTCTGTACAAAACTGAATGCGAAGTGTGCCTAATTAATATAGTTTTGTACATGTGTCCTGGATGCCCTGGCTTTATTTTATTATTGACTCTCTTGTTCCTTCTAGGCACTTACCTCCCTTGAGTAAAAGGCTTCGTGATTAAACTCCCGGCAGAGGCCCTGACAGTTTATGGTCTGGGTATTCTGCCAGACCATCCAGATGGGGAACAGACTATCTCCTTTGGCCATTATCACGAAATCCAGTCTGGCCATGTCCCGGGCTGAAAAATTTGGTTTTCTTGCCAGGGAGGACATTTTGGAATGAGACCACCCAGCATAATCGGAAGTGTATGTGTGCCACAAAGACTACATGTGTACTAAAGATCCTGAGTAGGCACAAAATATTGTGTACTTTGAGTGTGGGGGTAGAGATATGCATATTTTAAAACCTGCACAGCTAGATCAGCATAGATTCTAATAGATGTGGGGACTCCCCTGATCTTCCACTAGGAGGACATAGATCCCTGTCCTTGTATGTGATAGTGCGGTGGGACAGACCATTGTCTGCAGCACCTTCCCCTGAGGATGAATGTAATGGTTCAACCCATGTCCAGAAGGAGGGGTCGGAGCCTTAGTGTGTATGGTCAGTTGAGTTTGGGTTTTGCTGAGAGAGGAGCTGGTTTTTGCTCCTGCACTGTGTTTTGGTTGGGAGACTGCCCAGTTCCAGTGCACCCCTTGCCTAGTAGGGACTATCCCATTCTGTGAGTAGAAAGGACTTTAGCAAGAAGTTTTTTCAATGTTGGTTGTGCCCAAGTGAATCCTGTTCCTGCTGGAGAGGCAACCTCCATAACCAAGTGATAGGAGGGAGAAGACCTGTTTATCCTTTTCCATCTGCGAGAGGACTCCTCACCTGTGTGAGTTTCTCCTCACCACTGTTTGTGGTGAGGAGGTTTTTTGTACCAGCGTTCCTCAATGGGAGGCTGGGCGATGAAAGCCCTGCTGGTATCCAAAAAATGACCTTTCCCCCTAAGGGGTCAAGTGCAGAGAGATTTATAAAAAGAAGAGTTCAAGATAAATTGAGGGCCCCACCCAATCTCCTGGGGAACACAGGGCATAAACTGGGAATATTTGGGACTCTGTTGGACTGCAGGTATGATATATTTTGGGATTTAGGGGAGCACCTCAAAGGTTTCCCTTAACGGCTGGGACCCTTGCACTGCAGACAAGAAGGGGGTGAGCTGCTCCCAGAGACTAGTGAAAAGGACACCTGCACAGAGAGAAGAAGAGAGAGTTCCCTGTGTATGACCCAGATCAAACACAGATGTGAAGTAAAACAAGTAACCCAGTGATTGGACATTATTTTAATTTTGCTACATCTAAGTAAAATTGAACACCCATGTTGTCATCTCCTGCCTGCTCCTGCAGCACTAATGGGACAGTAACACACACCTGAGGAATATGCCTATACCACTTGCGCCTAAAAGGTTAAGACCATAAAAAAGAATCCACGCCTTGGGAATTGGTAAAATTGGGGAATTGGCAAAAGAAGATAGCCCCAAAACAAATTCTTTTGTATGCCCTCTGGACCTAGTAAAAACCAAAGAAAAGGGTTGCATACATTTAAATCTGAGCACAATCCTATACATTAGGGCTATGCATTTGTTTGGTTTTTTTTGTTTTTGTTTTCATTTCATACTATTTTTTTTAGTGCATAAAAATTAAATTAAATCACACTAGCGTGATTTAGTGCACACTAAAAGAAAAGCAAAATGAGAAAGAAAACAAAATGATTAACACAAATAAAACAAGCTAAACGTTTTCCAGCAGATATGTTTGAAAGTTAGGCTTAAAGAGTTGGTTAGATAAATACTTTAAATATATCAGTAACATACAGTTAACATGCCAGTACTCTGTAATGTGAGTTAATAGGCCATAAATGTTTTTTGTGTCCACAACCTGTGCTGCCTGAGACATCATTTATTGTTGCACCTTCCACATCAGAAAGTAGTCCATAACCAAAGCCACCATGTCATTTTAAATGTCTAATTTCTGCTAAAAAAAAATATTTACTATTGATAATATGTGTTTTATATTAGCGAGTTGGACATACCTATTGTTTAACATATTGTTCTACTTTCAAGTGACATAGCTAGGAGTACTTGAAGGAACATAAGTAGGAAAGCACTAAAAGTTAGTGGTTTTAGAGGTATTCAAAAGCCATTTATTTAACAGTATTTGTTACCCACCTCTCCTATTAGATCGGGGTGGGGTACAATGGAATATAGATAATCAATAAAACAAGCAAAATAACATAAAAATAACAGTCACAATATAATCTGCATATGAAGTTATACAGTGCATTGAGAATATACAGTTTTTGCTGCATCAGAGCTAGTGGGAGAGCTATTGGAACAAGTTGTACATGATAAAAGGAGGTCATACAAAATTATTTTGGATTACTGGTACATTAGCCATCAGAATAACGAATAACTGAAGTTATTCGTCAGGGAATGCTATCTTAAATAAATGTGTTTTCAATGCATTCTTAAATAATTTAGGATCTTTAGTTAGTCATATGTGACTTGGCAGCAAATTTGAGAGAATGAGTCCATAGGTGGAGAAGACGTGTTTGTTTATTTATTTTATTTTAATATTCCATTTTTTGGCACTTCAAAGAAGATTACATTCAGGTAATGTAGGTATTTCCCTATTCTCAGAGGGTTTAAAATCTATGAATGTAATTTTCAAAAGGATTTACATGTGAAGATATAACTACTTTTGTAGCAATTTTCAAAAGCCATTTACCTGCATAAAGTGCATTTATATGGGTAAACCCTATGGATAATTCAAAGGGATATATTGTAGCAATTTTCAAAAGCCCACTTACATGGGTAAAGTGCATTTACATGGGTAAAAACTGTTTTTAAGTGTGTAAATGCTTTTGAAAATCAGGTCTTAAGTTTGTATCTAAGGCAATGGAGATTAAAGTGACTTCCCCAAGGTCACAAGGAGTGGCAGTGGGATTTGAGGCCTAGTTTACCTGGTTTGTAGCCTGCTGCACTAACCACTCGCCCACTCTGTCCTCTAGTTGTAGTGAGATGTGCTGTTTTGGGAGATGAAATGTCTAAGACAGCCTGGAGAATGCAGAGCATGTGAAGGAGTCTGAATTCCCAAAGTGGACTGTATCCAGGGAGAGGAGATGTTGTGAAGAATATTATGAATAAATACAACAGTTTTATACTGTGTACGGACATGGACTGGTAACCAGTGTAATGCTTTAAGAATGGAAGTGATGTGGTCACTTATAGAAATTCCAGTGAGTAAGTAGGGTGGTGAGTTTTGTATAACCTGTAATGGCTGTATAGTAGACAAAGGTAAGCCTGAGTATACGGAATTACAATTAACAATGCCAGACAACACCCAAGAATGAAGAACAGTGCGAAAGTTGGAAGATTCTAAAAGGAGCTTGAGGTGGCACAGTAGTTTTAACTTGAATAAAAGAGGTGTGAATAATTGATTGTATATGTGGTTTCATTGATAATTTTGGGTCAGGATGGACACCGAGGTCACGAACTTTCTGTGAAAAAGAAATGTGTAAGGACTGGAGGATTTGAATATAAAGCAGGTTGCCCAAGAGCGATAACTTTAGTCTTTCTTACACTGAGTAATAGCTTGTTCTGTGGACAGACATTCAGAAAACATTTGCTTGGTGTCATGCCATTTAGATCATAGTAGAAATGAAAACTGTATGTCATCAGCAAAAAGTTTATATGATACTCTTAGTTATCCTGGAATTCGACATAGTGGAGTAAGACAAGTATTGAAAAGTGCTGAGGAAAGGGTGAAATCTTGTAGAATGCCAGATTGTATGGGGTATCAGGATAAACTGAATGAATCAATTTTTATCTGATATTGTGTGATTAGTAAGATAGAAGGAAAGCCAATTGAGAACTGTACCAGCCATTCCTACTTCTCTGAAACGTGTCAAAAGTATTGCATGAGCCAATGTACTGAATGCATAACTAATATCTAGTAGAACTCAAATGTAACCTGTGTCAGAATCAAATCCGCAATGAAAAACATCTAATAAAGAGATGAGAAGACTTTCAGTGTGAGATTTTTGAAAACCAAATTGGTGTTGGCCTAATATTGAAGGATTGTCTAAGAATAGAGAAAGTTGATGAAAGACAGATGAATCAATTACTTTTGCAATAAAAGGGAGAAAGGAAATGGGCCAGCAATTGTCAAATTCTAAAGTGCTGAGTGGCCTTACTGACCCTTTTTTAAAGTTGTGGGTAACGTGGCAGAAATAGAGAGAGATCAACAATGTCAGCAATGGACTGACAAATGTTCTCATGACATGTCAACAAAGCAGTAGAACGTAAGTTAACAGCATAAGTGGTGCAATTGATAAACTGAATTATGCGAATGATCTCAAACTGAGACACCTCATCAAAACTATCCCAGATGATAGGAGTCTCAAAGGCAGGTGGAGAGAGATAAATACAAATAGCAATGGATACAATAATGTTATCCATCTAAATGGCAAGTTTTGGTAGATTTTAGCTAGATAAGTCATTATCCGACTAAAATCTAGCTGAATAAAAAACCGGTGTTCTGGGAGCATAACTGGGAGGAATACTTATCTGGCTAACTTAGCTGGATATGGATAAGTAGTGATATTAAAACTTATTTGGCTAAAGCATCCGGCTAACTTTAGTCCTGCTATTGAGCAGGTCAAAAGCTAGCCGGTTATCTCATCCGGCTAACTTTAAACTTATCTGGGTATATTGAGTGGCATGACTACACCACTGAATATTTCAGCTAAGTAAGCCAGATAAGTCTTATCCAGCTAACTTACATCAAAGTGCTGTAATATCACAGGCCTAACACCCGCGATAATAAAAAGGGGTGTGTTTAGAGTTACTGCACAGTAAACATTTTGGAGACAGAGAGAGAGAAAGAATGAATGAATGAACCTATCTATAAGGGCCTCATAATAGTCAATTATTTATATCTCTATAAGAGGGGCTGCTAATAGCTCAAGGTGAGGTGTTGGTGATGGTTTAGGTTTAGGGGTCAGTTTTTCATGCATAGTGAGATGTACGAACAGCACAGTACACCAGTGAAGATTTGATGTCATTTGGAGTGAAGAAATTCTCACAAAGATTAAATTTTGTACTATGTTATCTCGCCCTAGTTTGATGGTACTGTCCATCAAGTTAGAGCAAGAGAATATAGTAGAAATGTCATCTTTATAAGAATTTCATCACTCCAAATGACATCAAATCTTCACTGAGGTGTACTGTGCTGTTCGTACATCTCACTATGCATGAAAAACTGACCCCTAAACCCTAATCCACCACTAATACCTCACCTTCAACTATTAGCTGGTCTTCATTTAGGTATATAAATAGTTGCATACTGGGAAGGCCTCTCTCTCTCTCTCTCTTCCCCCCCCCCCTCCCTCTCCCCTCTTCTCCTTTCCTCTCCCAAGCCCAGGATGGTCAAAATGCAATTGTGAATTGTGTTACAGCCATTTTGGTCATATCGCACAGTTTAACACCAGGAAAAATGGTGTAGTTATTTCTGGCATTAATAGCGTGTGTTATGCTATAACAGAATGGGACCTCTGCCAGCAAGGCATTTGCCTGGGAAAGGAATAAATAACAAATCCCAGGGAGGAATAGGGCCATCAGAACAGGAAGAGAAAGCACTAACAATTACATCAAAACCCTATCAGGTCGATATTCAGAATGATGGCAAAGCAATGTGACAAGACGATAGCTAAAGCCAGAAGAATGCTGGGTTGCATTGAAAGAGGAATAACAAGTAAGAAAAAGGAAGTGATAATGCCCTTCTACAGGTCCTTGGTGAAGACTCACTTGTAATACTGGAATTTATTTATTTATTTATTTATTTTTAATTTTTTATATACCGAAGTTCTTGTAGAGACTACAAATCACTCCGGTTTACATAAAACGAAGAACTGCTCAACAGAGAGCGGAGCTTTACATGGAACCGTAGAACATATGGAACAGTATAACTGGTTGACAATTTAACATAATACTAAATAAAGTGATAATAGTTTCACTGGAAATAAATAAAGAAATATAATATTTTATATATAAGAAGTATAACTATTTAACGTAGCAATAAATATAAAAATAAAAAAATATAAAAATAAGCAAAAATTCTGAAGTCCATATCTCAAGAGCGAAAAGTAAAGAATGGAAGCGGTCCAAAGTACAACAACCAACATGGCATGGGGTCTGCATGAGAAGACTCTGAGGACAGGCTGAAGGATCTGAATATGTATTCCCTAGAAGAGATGAAGTATAAGGGAGATATGATAAAGCCCTTCAGATTCCTGAAAGATTTTAATAATACACATTTGACAAACCTTTTCTGTTGAAAAGAAATCAGTAGAACTATGAAACTCCAGGGAGGACGACTAAGAACCAACCTCAGGAAATATTTCTTCATAGAGAGGATGGTGGATGCCTGGAATGCCCTTCCGGAGGAGGTGGTAAAGATGAAAAAAGTGAAAGAATTAAACGGGGCATGGGATAAACACTGTGGATCCCTAATAGCTAGAGGAAGGAAATGAAGAAAATAATGCATAGGGGTAACTTGCTGTTGTGGCAGTTACTACCCTTAACCAATAAGCCTTCATTCTCTTGATGCAACTCCATCGTGGCTTTCTGCTTCTTAGACTTCTGGCATTGGCATACAGACACTTCAAAGTGTGTTTTTTGTTTGTATTAACAACCTGCTTTTCAATTATTGGGGATAATTTGCAAATCATTAGCTTCAGTGATTTTTTACATATAGGCACATGGGATACGTTTTCTTTTATTGGAACCTCTCTGTTGGGAAGCCCTAACTCTCCTCTTTCAGGAGCAAGCAAGCAATTAAATGTTCTTACATTTAGATCTATCCAAAAGAATCCAACTTTAGCCCCTGCTGTACTTACAAATTTCCATCAATTTCTATTGTGCTTACATTGGGGAAGGACATAAAGAAATATGTTCTCCTCCAACTAGATCTTCGTGGAGTAAAATGAGGTTTTACATCCATAGCAATATGGATTTCATAAGTCCCAGAGCACAGAAACATTGTTATTGTGTTTAATGAGTATGTTACATCAAGTGTTAAACCAGGAAAATCTGGAGTATTTATTTAACTTGATTTAAGTCCCGCATCATGCACATTTATCACATCGCATGTCTCAAGCTGGATTGGGAGGCATAGTTTTAAATTGGTACAAATCGTTTTTATCTAACACACAAAAAAAGTGTTCAATGCATGGGGAATTGTTCCTCTTGGACAGGAGTTCCACAGGGCTCAGCCCCTTTTTCCACTTTGTTTAACATCTATCTGCAACCATTATCAGCTGTTTTTAAGAAGTTAGGAGTCATTTACTTCATTTATGCCAATGACATTTGTGTTTTTTCAGCAATGTATGGAGGCTATTAGCAATCAGTTATTGTCAAATTTTTTGGTGTTAATTGTTGCTAAGACCTAAATATTATGGATAGGTAACACCCTTTCCCTTCTAATCCTCATAATGTTGCATCTTTTGTGGGAATACAGTTGCAGATAGATGTTGAGGCACAAAACTTGGTATTATTATTGATTCAAACTTGTCATATTACCACTAACCAAACAGGTCATTAAATGTATTTTATAGATTAAAAGTGTTGATGACTTTAAAATCATTATTGACTTTAAATCTGTCCTTCAATTGCTACTAATTTTTCTTTATCCGTCTAAATGGCTTTTGAATATCGACCTCATTGATTATTACAGTAGCATTTATAATGACCTTCCCCAGAAGCATTTGCATGCTTCACAACTATTGCAACATGCAATGGCCAGAATTTTGTCTGGAACAAATTCATTTGAGCACATTTCCCCAGTATTACAGGAGTTACATTGGTTGCCGGTCAAATCGAGAGTTCAGTTTAAGGTTTTAGTGATTATTTTCAAGTTTTTAAATTCAGAAACTCCATGTGCTTTGATAAATAAGTTGAAGAGATATTCTCCTATTCGGATACTAGGGTCACAGGATTCCAATTTATTGTGCGTATCTTCTGTGCAAAGTTGAAAATTACAGAGGACACGAATGAGAGCATTCACTTATATGACTCCACTCTTGTGGAATAACTTATCTGCAAAATTGCATATTATTACAGATATTAAAATCTTTAGGAAGCAGGTTAAGGCATTTATGATTTTATTTTAATGCTGCTTTTAGTTAATATTTTATTGTTTTACTATTGATATTATATGTATGTTTTCTGTTGTGCAATGGGTGTAATTTTTCTATGTAGTCTATGTAATCTACACCGATAATAATGTGGAGGTTTGTGGAATATAAGAAATGATAAATAAATAAATATATATATATATATATATATATATATATATATATATATATATATATATATATATACATACCTTACCAAACTAATCCAAACATTTTAAAATCTGCTAATGGAGTCACGCTATTTAGATCAAAAGCATCTGTTTACTGCAGTTTTTGGGACTAGGAGAACTGGTGGAGGTATCAGCAAACTGGTGGGTTCAAGTATACATGTAAGTAAGCATTTTCATAACAGTATACACACATACGTTATGAAATACCTACCTCCTTGTTTCAATCAGGGTTATTAGTCGGGCATTTTATATATTTTTTTGTACCTAAAATCTATGCATGTAATGTATGTTTATAAAATAAGTGAAGAAGCAAGTATTTTATGGCATTGGAAATATACGCATTTACTTCAACATCACATGTACCTTTAAGGCAGAAATATGTGGCCATTTATAAATGGTGCAATATTTGTCATACCTTTTATAAAATGCTAATATAAATCTCTGCACGTCAACATACATGTGCAAATTGCGTACCTTGGACCGTTTTGAAAGTTAGGTTTGTAAAAAACACAGTTTTCAGCCAAAAGAGTTTTTCAGGTGGAAAAAAATGGACTCTTTGCACATTATTTAGTTGTAAGAACTGTTTATTCTGTACACCAAAGTTTTTTTTGTTTTTTGACAAAATAATAGAAGACATTATTGCATTTTAATGAATAAGTCCCTATGTCTAGTAGGATTAACTGCTGCTTTTACAGTAATCAGATTTATAAGAAAAATAATGCTCATATGAACTTCATGGCATTTTTCCATATTATTTATGAGAACACTTCTGCCAGACTTGAGGGCATTTTTATCCCTCATGGGCTCATGAGATTTTTTTTCCCACTATTAAAATGATCCATAAGGTTCTGTCAACTTGTGTTGACTGTTTTCAGAGCACACCTGGTTGGGGCAGTTCGTCATTCTGTAACAGATGGAGAAGAATTTGGGCAATGAATCAACAGCATCTGTGGCAGCAATAGAGGCATTCAATAATATATATATTTTTAAATAAAGCAGAATAAGTCATCAAGTAGAGACAATTACAGTATTTTGCAAATAACACCCACAGTTTAGAAACAAATGACCATGCAAACTCATAAAGGATTTCTGGCTGAGGTTGGCGGCGAGCAGGCAAGACAAATTAAGGTTTATTTTGTTTTGCCTTTGCAGCAGCGTTGCATCCTCTAATGGAAACAAATATATTTATGAATAATATAAATCCCGGTTATTGAGTCGTTACAAGCTGTTTCTGTTTAGTTATGGTAAAACTAATATTGTTTAAGCAGCCTCAGAGGAATTGAAAGCTTCCATAACACATTTTTAGGGACTACTATATTTCATACTTGCAGCTGCCTTTAATCAAACTCTGGGTTCCTCTCAGCAAGTCGTTTCGCCAAAAGTGTGGAGAAAAAGCGTGTTTTTCAATTGACCATAGGTTTGCACACACACCTCCCCACCCCCACCCCCACACCCCACACACAAACACCCCCCCCCCACACACACACACACACACACAAACATAGCTATTAGAAGCAGTGAGTAGGGAAGGATTCCACCTTAGAACTACAGAGATTCTCAGGCAGCATAAAATTAATTCCCATCTCTAATAACTCATAAACTGTTCAGTTAATTTAACAATCAACTATAGTAGCCTTCCTATTATCACAGTACAGGCATATTTTTTTCTCCTTTTGTTTTCTGTTGTATTTCTTTTAAATATGAACAGCCAGTATTATATCGTGTAATTGTTTTTGCTTTTTTTGGCAGGGGGGGGGACGGGTGCAGAAGAGGGAAAATAACAAGACAAAGAGGTTAACCAGCTTTTTTTTCCCCCAATTACATATTGTCTTGAACCAACTATGGTAAACATAGTTGGTTCAAGACATGTCAATCTAGGTTTTATTTGTCACTGGAGCCAGACAATATGAAATGTCCTTACTTCAGAACTCTTCTCAGCTGCACCAAACAGAAGACAGATTTTAAAGAAAGAGAGAGAGAGAGAAAGAAAATGTATTTCTCCATATAGCCAAGAATTGCAATTTCTTGCCTTCAAATTGCACCATGAGGGCAATTTTCAAATGCCATTTCTGCATGGAAATGAGAGTCTTTGAAAACTGGCTCGCCTATTGGTAGGTAAACTTGCATGCATGGTAGCATTACCTACATAACTTTAACCGCAGTGCGGGGAGGCTGCATGGCTGGAAGCAGGATTGGGGAGAAAGTTCACTTTTGCATGTATATTTGGATTTGCAAACATATGCATATAAATTTACATGGAAAAAGTACCCTGCACTGTAACACTCTAGGCGAGTTACATTTCAGCCAACTTACAATTACAGCACTTCTAGTCCCACATATTGAGACCAGAGAGACAACATTCAACATACTCACAATTAGCTCACAAGACAACTGACTACATGCAAATTAACATTCATATCTAGCAATAATAAAAACTAAAATGCATTATTTAAAAAACAAGCCGCACTATCCAATTAGCAACACACCTCCACTGTTAAAACAGCATCCCCCTAAACCTGCTCAGCAACCACACAAAAATGTATCACATCATGTATGACTGCCTTCTTACTTTCCACAATTAAAACAACGTTCCCCCGCAAACCTGCCCAACAATCCCAACCAAAATTCAACCTCAACTAATCCCCAATCTCCCAACCATCCAACCATCTCCTTAGCAGTGCATCCAACAAACTCATTGTCCAGTGACACTGGAAGAACTACCCTTCCACAAGTCCACCCATTATTCTCATAAAAAACAGCCAGTTTACCATTGTTGCGCGCCTCGTCCGCGCTCGGTCTGCGCACGGGCCTGCTCACCTTTCCAACTCACCTGCAGGTCCTGGGTCGGCCTCTCCAGCAGCAGCCGCAAGCTCCTCCAGGTCTCAGCGATTGCCGGGCCTTCCTCAGCACACCAGGCCTCACAGTGGGGCTCAGCGTCCTCCGTGGCATCGGCCCTGCCCCTAAGTGTGTGTGCGCGGACCATCTGGTCCCTTATAGGGCCAGCGGCGGGTCCTAGCTCTGCAGCACACCCTGATTGAATGCAGTACTAAAGGAAGTGCCTGCCTGCACTTTCTTGCCTTGGCAATCGGGTCAACACCGTGTGTGTACTAGACTAGTTTGCCTCCATGTCTCATCACTGTTCCAGTCTTGTTCCAATCCTGTTCCAGTCCTGTTCCGGTGTCCTTCTGTTCCAGCGTCCTTCTGTTCCAGTGTCCATCTGTTCTATGTTCCCCAGGTAGTACCTCTTGGACTGATTCTTTGGTACTGACCTCTGCCTGCTCTTGACTTCATTGATCGCTGCCCGGATATTGACCTCTGCCTGCTTGTGACTACGCTGATCGCTGCCCTGATACTGACCCCTGCCTGTCTACTCGACCACGTCTGTCCTCTGGAACCTGACCTCTGCTTTGGCTGACTACTCTCAGGCTGACCTTTGGAACTTGACCTCTGCTACTACTGTCCTTGCTTCCTCGATTCTGGCCTTGCTCCTAGCCTTGTCATCTCAGATGCTATTCTGGCCTTCTCTGATTCCTCAGACCTCCACCTTTGACGTCAACCGCGCACCTTTGATCCTGGTGGGCACACCTTTGAACTTCCTTTCTGGGAGACCCTGCGAGGCCCACCTAAGACCAAGCAACCCGGGTTCCCAAGGGCTCCACCCAGGGGGACCACAGGCTTCCAGAGGTGAAGCTCCAGCTAAGCCTCTGTCTCCTCCTGTGCTCCGCCTCCTTGTGGCAGGAGCTTCCTGGGTCTGACCAGTGAGCCTTCAGACACTGCTTCAGGACAAGGGTCCACCTCCAAGTGCAACAACCATAGCTATAATTATTATGCACGTCCCTAAAAAAGGCCATCATGATCGACTTCCTGAATGTCAGATAGTTACCAATTGTGCTTTAGCTGGAAGCTTATTCCATGGATGTAGTATGCTGCATCTGAAAGTTCATGTTCATTTATTATTTTTTTAAAAATGATTAGCCCACACTCTACAATATAGCACAGGTGACTACCAAGCTCCTTTCTTGTAGGTTTTCTTCACAAGGTCCCATGTGAGGTGAACATGACAAGGAACATGCTATTTCGATTTTTCTAAAAGAGAAAACTTGTATAATACCTGCAGGTAAAATATACCCACAGACTTCCACTTGTGAGCCCAGTCTGAAAATTGCCCTCCATGGGGCAGATTTTATAAATCTGCGCACACACGTACTTTTGTTCGCGCACCAGGCGCGAACAAAAGTACACGGGATTTTAATAGATACGCGCGTATCCATTAAAATCCGGGGTCGGCGCGTGCAAGGCTGCCCAAAATCGGCAGCCTGCGCGCACCGAGCCGCACAGCCTACCTCCGTTCCCTCCGAGGCCGCTCCGAAATTGGAGCGGCCTCGGAGGGAACTTTCCTTCCACCCTCCCCCCCCCCCACACCTTCCCTTCCCCTACCTAACCCACCCCCCCAGCCCTATCTAAACCCCCCTAACTTTGCGCGTGCCGGTCCGGGGGCTGGTCCGGAGGCCGCGGCCACACCCCCGGAACGCCCTCAGGCCGAAACCACGCCCACGGTGCCACCCCCGAAACGCCGCGTCACTCGCGACACGCCCCTGAAATAGCACGTCACTCCCGGCATACCCCCTACATGCCCCTCCATGCAAGCCTCGGACTTACGTGCGTCCCGGGGCTTGTGCGCACCGCCGAACCTATGCAAAATAGGCTCAGCGCGCGCAGGGAGTTTTGGGGTAGGTTTTCGGGGGGTACGCGCGTATCTTACGAGCGTACCCCTTTGAAAATCTACCCCCATATATGCAGCTCCCAGTTTCCTACAGCAGCTCAGAAGAAGATTGTGTTGCAAGAGGTAAAAGGTTTTGCAGTCAAGATTCTGAAATTCTGTGGTAATTCTGTGGTACATTCACTTAAGTTTTCAGTAGCATGGTACACACAGCAAAGTTAACCAGATAACTTTAGTAAGATATTCAACAGCACTTATCTGGATATGTTTCGCTGAATATTCCTACATATAGTTAAGTGAATAATGGCCCCTGCTGACCAGCCCCTTCAAGCAGAGGAGAACATGGGCTTTAAGTATCTGCTGCAAGTGTTAGATTCCACTTACAAAGTTTCCTCCAGGACTACATTTAGTAGAAAGGTCATTCCCATCCTGTAGAACTAGTGGCATAGTTGCATGCACGTGCAGCTGGCTAAGGCACAGAGGAGTAACATGAATTTCACCCGTGATATCTGAACCAACAGAAATGCTACACAAGCTTACTTTTCCAAGGCAGTGCACTAGTGAGACCTGGATGAGCCAGGGACTGGTTACAGCTCTAGCATGGATGGAGCATCAGGGTGCAGGTGGACTTTGCTGCACACCCAGTTGATGCATAGGCCCCCATAACTTGTGTAATATTCTATCACCCATAAGAAAGATGCTGGCGGGTTGGCAGCTAGACTGGAGAGGCAGGAGTCTTCAAGCTCTTTTCTTTGTGAAGGATGGTGATGCAACTATTGTAAAGGCAATAAAAGATGTGGGCTTACAGGGTATCCATTGCTTTGCACATGTGCTGCACCTGGTAGGAAGGGAGGCACTGGGCACTGAGGCCCAGTGATGACAGGAATCTTTTCTTGCACAACCTAATACAGAAGCACAGAAAAATAGCAAGGCATTTCTATGGAAGCATGAAGATGGGGCAGCTGAACCGTGAGAAGCAGGAAGAATCTGAGATCCCTTACAAATAGCTGATTCAAAATGTTGGCATCTGCTGGAACTTCACCTTCATGATGCTACAGAGATTAATGTAGCAGCAGACACACATTCATGCAGTCTCTAGAAACAGAGATAGGTGCGCATTGCTCTATGAGGCATCATGATTGGGTGGTGATGAGGCAGCAGGTACAAAATTCTGAAGCCCTTCAAGGATGTCAAGGAAGCTATGAACGCCAGAAATACCACCCTGGGCCGTGTCATTCCTATAGGAAATATTCTCAAGGAAAAGTTAGAAGGCATCCATGAGCAAGAGGGAATGCGAGCAGAGATGTTGCCATTTTCTAACTCCTTGCAACAGCAGCAGGTGCAAGAGAGATGAAACCTCACACAAAACAAGGTATACATGCTTGCTACACTTTGTGATCCATAGGGGAAAGATAGTCTTACCCTCCAATCCCAGCATCTCACATTCATGAAGGAGATGCTGGTAACTAGGGTATCTGAACAGGAGCACCAGAGGCAGAGGCAAAGTTGAGATGTAGCACAGGAAACAGTGCTACCAGAGAGGAGTGCAAGTAGCAGCAGCATCCTCTTAGCTACCACTTCCTCCCTTACCTCATACTCCAAAACCATGTTGCTTTTAAAGAACCATCTTTCCTGACATAGGCCTCAGCAAAGAAGACCCCTGTGTTATATATTATCTAACAGATTCCATTGAGGACATGGACACATATGTGCTGGCACATGAGCACATGAGTCTGCGGTCTGGCAAGACCTAGCCAAGGTGCCTCAGCACTATCTTTCCACCAACCAGCATGTCCAGTGAACATGTCTTCTCAATGTCAGGGGATATTGTGAGCCCTTTTTGCTCAAAGTAAGCAACAGAATTAATGGAAAACCTAGTCTTTATGAATATCAATCTGCCTTTGCTTGGGTTTCCAGAATTTGCATGCGAATGGCCAGATAACTGAAAAACACTTTGCTTGCTACCATTCTGCTTATCTGTCATGCCACTTTAGCAGATTTGCTGCCACATGCCTACCTGCCATGCCCCAGATGTACCATCTTAGGGATCTTGCTGCTAATACTCTGCCTGTGTGCCTTGTCCCTGATATACCACCTTGGGGATCCTGCTGTTAATATGCCTACCTTCCATGCCTATTTTGTACCAGCATGAGAGTTTTGGTGTCTCCATGTAGTTTGCTGTTTGAATCAGCCTAGTTCCTCCTCCCCCCATCTCTTTTCTGGTTTTCTCTCTTACTATTTTGTTGTACAGCTCTACAATTCCAGTCTAGTTCTTCCACCTTTCTTCTTTCTTGTTGTCCCTAAAAACCTAGGGATCATAACTTTAAAATGAGCCTGCATGTGCCCACATGAGCACGTTTGTGGGCATGAGCAATTTAAAATAAGCCAAGTGTGTGTATGAGAGCTCCTAATTTTAAGCAGATACAAAAGGAAATGTTATTAGTGTATCTTTCCTTAGGACTTATCAGCTTTTACATGCACAAGTAAGCACATTTTAAAACATGCGTGCGTGAAGGAAATCACCAGTTTTCCCACTCTATCTCTAGGTCATCAAAACTCCACTGTTTCTTTAGCCTTTACTCCCCCCAGATTACCCAGACCCCTCACCTGGCAGCTGATAAAAAGCAGAAGTAAATATGCATAGGTAGCTGCATTCGCCAGTTTTAAAATCAGGATTTACATATGTAAATGTTGACCCTACTGCTATTTTTATTTTTCTTGGTTTTATTTTGTTAGGTTGATCTGGTTTGTAATGCTATTGATTTGAATATTGTGTTTATATATTCATTGTTTTTAGTATTGTACACCATTTTGAATAGCCATTTGGCCTGAAAAGTATTCTAGAAATATTGTTAATAAATATACCCTGGTCCATAATAGCCTTTGATGTCATCCTTCTTTGTACTCTACCCTCTTGATTAAATGAGCATACAAGATTCCTTCTTAGTTCCCTTCCATACCCCATCTTTCTCATGTCTACTAGAAAACTCTGCAATAATCTAAATAGCAAGCAATACTAATGTATTCATGTCCTTGCCCTAACAAACATTGGCCTCCTAAGTCCTCTGTATAATCTGCCAAAAAGACTCGACTATGCGAGTGCCTCCATTTCTAGAGATGTGAATCGTGTCCTCGATCGTCTTAACGATCGATTTCGGCTGGGAGGGGGAGGGAATCGTATTGTTGCCATTTGGGTTTTAAAAATATCGTGAAAAATCGTTAAAATCGTGAGCCAACCCCCTAAAACCCACCCCCGACCCTTTAAATTAAATCCCCCACCCTCCCGAACCCCCCCCCCAAATGCTTTAAATTACCTGGGGATCCAGCTGTGGTCCAGAACGGCGGCGGTCCAGAACGGCCCCCTCAATTGAATCCTTTTGTCTTCAGCTGGCGCCATTTTGCAAAATGGCCACCGCAAAATGGCGGCGGCCATAGACAAAAACGATTCGATGCAGGAGGTCGTTCCGGACCCCCGCTGGACTTTTGGCAAGTCTTGTGGGGGTCAGGAGGCCCCCCCAAGCTGGCCAAAAGTTTCTGGGAGTCCAGCGGGGTTCAGGAAGCGATTTCTTGCCGCGAATCGTTTTCCGTATGGAAAATGGCGCCGGCAGGACATCGACTGCAGGAGGTCGTTCAGCGGGGGTTCCGGACCGCCGCTGAACGACCTCCTGCAGTCGATCTCCTGCTGGCGCCATTTTCCGTACGGAAAACGATTCGCGGCAAGAAATCGCTTCCTGAACCCCGCTGGACTCCCAGAAACTTTTGGCCAGCTTGGGGGGGCCTCCTGACCCTCACAAGACTTGCCAAAAGTCCAGCGGGGGTCCGGAACGACCTCCTGCGTCGAATCATTTTTGTCTATGGCCGCCGCCATTTTGCGGCGGCCATTTTGCAAAATGGCGCCGGCTGAAGACAAAAGGATTCAATTGAGGGGGCCGTTCCGGACCGCCGCCGTTCTGGACCACTGCTTGATCCCCAGGTAATTTAAAGCATTTGGGGGGGGGGGGGTTCGGGAGGGTGGGGGATTTAATTTAAAGGGTCAGGGGTGGGTTTTAGGGGGTTTTAGTGTGCCGGTTTTCCTGCCCTCCCCCTTCCCCCGATTTATGATTTTTTAACGATAAATCGGGGGAATTGGTATTGTATCGTGGCCCTAACGATTTTTGACGATTTAAAATATATCGGACGATATTTTAAATCGTCAAAAAACGATTCACATCCCTATCCATTTCTGCTAGGACTTCTAGCTGTTAAAGAAGTTGCTACTGTTAAAAGTCAATTCTGCCATCATAGCCTGCCAGATAAACTCAGCCATGTGGCAGCCTGTGTTTCCATTAGGACTTCCAATATTTAATCTTATTTACTTGCTATTTATTCTGGCAACCCCAACACTCATTGATGAATCAGACAAATACGGCACTATTAACACAAATATGAAGCATTAGGATGGATTTCTACTATTTCTTCACTTTTACCAACAAATGGTCCTCTGTTCTTAACCATAGTTTCTTAAACTCTACTTTACTACCTGTCCTCAATGGGCATTCCACACATCCACCAGACACACATGACATGAATTCCCTATGGTAAAACCGTGCTACTTTGGAACCTGCAACCCACATGATTCAAGATGCTTCACAGTCCGTTCCTTCACATAAGTCTCCATCAATTTTCCAACTAACAACATCAGACTAACAGCCATTAGGGAAGTGCATTCATTAAAAACATATTTAAAAAACAACAAATTAGGCCATTTTCGGTTCATTCTGAATGGAGTGAACTAAAAATAGCCTCTGATGAAAATGCCTGCAAATTTTTTTGTATTCTCAGATTAATTTATAAAAATGACCTCTATGGCCTTCTCCAACTCCTTTTCCACCCCCCAAAAAGCAAACCTGGACCTCTATGGGTCTTTTCAAATGCTTGTATGGCCTTAAGGCATAATTGCATCAGCTACTGCTAAGTAGAGATCTGTATCATACCGGCAATTGTTTCCGGTTTCATTTTCGTAGAACCACAAGAAATTTCGTTTCCCGTGGTTCTGACCGTTTTTGTTTTTTTTCGGCTATCCCGATCTGAAAAAAAAAACCCCACCTCAATCCTTCAGATTTAATTATTTACAATCCCCCACCCTCCCGACCCCCCCAAAACTTGCATAAAGTCCCTGATGGTCCAGTGGGGGGTCCTGGGAGTGATCTCCCGCTCTCAGGCCATCGGCTGCCAGTAAACAAAATGGCGCCGGTGGCCCTTTGCCCTTACCATGTGACAGGGGCTCTCTTAAAAAATGGCGCAGGCCATCCATTGCTCCTACCATGTGACAGGGGCCGGCCAATGGCACTGATAGTCCCTGTCACATGGTAAGGGCAAAGGGCCATTGGCGCCAATTTAATTAGTGGTAGCCGACTGCCCAAGAGGGGGACATCACTCCCGGGACCCCCGCTGGACCATCAGGGACTTTAGGCAAGTTTTGGGGGGATCGGGAGGGTGGGAGATTGTAAATAATTAGATCTGAAGGGTTGTGGTGGGTTTGGGTTGTTTTTTTTTCTGTGGGCCCTTTCTCCCCCCCCCAAAAAAAAAAATGATAAAAAAAACCACCCGAAATTTCATGGGGTTTTTCTATAATTTTTGGGGACCCCCGATACATGACAAATTAGGAAATATCGTATGATATTTTAATTTGTCAAAAAAATGATGCACATCCCTACTGCTAAGGCAGATGACAAAGTGACACCACTTTGGCATCACCATCAATGCTGCTGGCATTATTTTGTAGCTGCTTTCAGCTAGAGTAGGAACAAATGGAGATTGATTGCTCCTAAATATTTTGCCACCATAAGCCCTATAATGGAGTAACTGGGGCCAGAGACCTCCTTGAACTCAGCATTTGACCCAGGAGACAAGGAGGAGGGTCAGAGGAGCGTGGGCAGGCCTAGATGGGTTCTGATAAGCTTGGCCAAGTCGGCCCAAGCCCGTTTTCTTCTTTTGCAGGGGAGAAGAAGACCAGAAGTGGGATTAGAGAGCACAATGAAAGCTATGGTTTGCTTTTTGGGATGCTAGAAGGGGGTCCAGGAGGGCCATGAATGTGCAAGTTTTCTTTTCTGGAGTCAGAAAGGGTGTAGGAGTGAACCTTGGTGGCCTATTTTAATTCTTTTTTAGTTTTGGGTGGTTTTAAGGTTTTAAAATTCTTTTTCGGTTTGATAAATGAACCAAATAAAAAAAAAACATTAAACCAACCGAATCAAAACAAAACACCACTTCATGAAAAAGCTGTCTGGCATCAGTGGGCAGCCCTAGCTCCAGCCTCCTGTTGCTGTAGATTGGCTACAGAGGAGTTGTATAGCCAATGTCATTGGGACTGAGAAAAATCTCAGCTTCCAGGCTGTAGGCCAACCCCTCTTAGCCCCGCACAATGGATCCATCATACCTCGATGCGGATAAATGTTGCATGAAGCCTGAAATAGAAGGCTGATAACTTCCAAAATGTGTTAGGGAAACAAAGGGACCTCCCTATGCCATCCATTTATGTTTCACCATCAGAGTTTCAAGAATAGGTAAAAAAAAAAATACAAAACTGATAACAGCCAGAGCTCCAAATCAGCATGGTTTCTAAGACATTGCCATCTTGACATCCTGACATTTCATTACTTTTCCATTGTATTTCATTTTTAGCTTGACTTAAACTGTTTTAGCCCTTAGCATCTGAATTGTGCTATCTGCACACAGCCAATCAGAGCCTAGTATACATGACTCTGGCATCAGTCCTCCAATCAGCTGCCTCTTCTTTGTCTCAGGCAGCTGAGGCAGCCACAGAAGGAGGTGCGGGAGGAAGAGACGTGCAGAATCTGTGCCTGCAGGCTGGAGTTGGATTCACAGCTGCCTTTTCCTGCAGCTTAATCAGTCATGCCGCGCCACCACTACTCCTGTCCCTTCCCTTTCCCTGCACCATCTGATACCACAGCTGCCTCTTCAACACCCCCTTGCTCAGCCCATCAGGACTGCAGCCTCTTCTTCCCACCTCACTGTGGCTGCCTGTGAAGTTGCGCTGCCGGTGGCTGCCTCTCTGCTGTCTCACTGTAGGCTGTGCCTTGCACTCCCTCCCTCCGGTCCCCCTCTGCCTGGCTGTTTAGCCTCACATCACCATGGACTGGAAGCCCCCTCCCCCCTTTACCTGTTATATTGTTCTTTGTGTTCTACTTCCTCTGCTGGCACTTCCTCCTCCCTCCATCCGAAGGCTGGCTGTTATCTCCTCTCCTAACTGCTGCTGTGGCAGCTGGAGCCAGACCATCCAGCTAGGTAAAACCAAATCAGAAACCATCTTAACTTGCCCCTTTGCAAATTGGAATTGCTTACTGTTAAACAAAAATGTAGTGTACCGCAGTGACCCCCCTCCCTGACCAGCATCCCCAGCCCTGAACCCAGTCTCCCACTTCCCTACCTAGTATCGCCCTGCTTTCCGGAGACCTGTTGCTGGGCTGCCCTGTGCCCCAGGCAGCCCCAGGGAGTATGGCTGGTCGTGTGGATTGCCTTCCTGGGTAACATGACTGGCCAGCTGAGTCAGCAGCTGCCTTAGGGTCCAAGGGGGACTCATACCATTTCAGTGATGGCATGCAGTGCTGGCACCCAGCCTCCTGATAAGTACATCAATGCCTCCTTCCAGACCTCGTACATTGCACGCTGTGTGGTTGCCCAGTGCCCCCCACTTCTGACAGTCCTGGTTTACTCTGTTTTCCCCCTTCCCTTCCAAGCAACCCTCTGATCCTCTGAGAGCATGTGTGAGAGTGTATGGAAGGGAATATGTGCGAGAGAGAGAGTGTGTGTGAGGAAGGGAGCATGTGTGAGTGAGTGTGTGTAATGAAGAAAGTATGTGTGATGATTATGAGTGGCAGAGAAGGAGTGTATGAGAGAGTGAATGGGTGTGAATATAAGAGAGAAAATACCTCCCCCACACACACACACCCACACACATACTCATACACACACCTCTTCCAATAATCCACAACAATCTCAGGGTGACTGGAAATCAAAAGTTCCCAAGTATCGAATGCAAGATTTTTTTTTTTTTAAATCCATATTAATTTTAATTACTGTGTGTTAGTTGATGTGTCAGCTGTTTTGAAATGCTTTATCAGTGTTTAGGGAAATACTTTACGGGTGTTTGGGGAAATTTAAAAGCATTTTATATACATTTTTGATTATTGGATGTTCTATTCATCAGCTGTTTTGAAATACTTTACAGGTGTTTGGGGACATTTTAAAACATTTTATATACATTTTTGATTATTAGATGTTCTATTCATCAGCTGTTTTGAAATATTTTTTTCTATTTATTTGTATGGTTTTCCTATTATGATTGATGTTTTCTATTTCTTGCTTTTATTGTTGTATTATGAGGAATGGTGATGTTTCTGTTTTTCAATTGCACTTCATACAGTCCAGCTTATTGCAGTTTCCAGTTTAGATTTTGTCTGCATGTTTGTATTGTTGTGGCTCCTGGCCGCGGCAGGCCCCAGCCGGTCCCCCCTACCTGCTCCTTCGCTCGCCTCCGCTGCGTGGTGTGGCTTGCTCTGCAGCAGCCCGACCACGGCCTACCGCATGGCTGCAAATGCTGTCCTCCTCCGTCCGGCGGGGGCTCTCCCCATATACTAACATTTAAAGGGGCCGTGGTGGGAAAACTCGGCCCGGCCCCAGAAGATGACATCACTAGGGAGGGGTATTTAAACCCCACAGCAGCCTGTAGTCCTTTGCCTTTGCAACAGGTCATCTCCTCAGAGTGCTAGTTGCTGTTCCAGACGTCTTCATTCCTGTTCCTGCTTGATCCTGTTCCTGGTTCCGTTCCTGCTACTCCAGTCCGTGTGTTCCTGATTTCTGTCCCGGCATTCCAGTTCTTGCTTTCCTGCCCATGCCTTCATTCCAGTCTCCGGTCTTCTTCTTGATCCTCAGTGACCCCATCCTTAGCTTGATCTCCTGGTTTGACCTCTGCTTGTCTTCTTGTCTCTGCCTGTCTGCTGCCCATCTCGACCCTTGGCCTGGTACTTTGCTCTTGCCTGTCTGCTGCCTGTCCCAGATCTTTTGCCTGGACTCCGTTCTGCTCCTTCGCTGCCAGCCAAGACCCGGACCTCTAACCCTGCCTTCTTCATCAGCTTCACCTTCTTCCTTGAGGCACCCACACCTAAGTCCTGCCGACCCCGGCAACCAAGGGCTCAACCTGCGGGGAATGAGGGCTGGTATAGGTGAAGGTCCTGTTGGGTTGTCCTCACCAGCTCCACCTTCCGGAGATGAAACCCATTGGGGGCAATCACTCAGTGGTCACCACCACTCGCTCCGGCCCAAGGGTCCACAATCCTAACATGTATTTATACTTTATGGTCTCTTTATTCTGTATTTGGCAATGGTCTGTCAATGTTTTGCATGTTTGATCTATAGCAGCCTGCCCCATGGAGCTGAACTAAGAAATGGGGAGCAACTGAGTGGCAGGGCATCTCCTTCATTGCTATGAGAGGCTGGAAGGCAATTCACAGGCAGGTTTTAACATTTATGTAAATGTATTAAAATGTATGGAAATGAGCATGTAAACCACCAACCCTTTCCCCCCATTTCTCGAATGTCCAGTCTTGGTCTATGGAAAAGTTGGCAATCGTACATGCATGTAGCGTTGCCAACTGGCTCCAGATTTTCAGGATCTGTAGTTCTGACTTCCCTATTGCAGGACATTAGAAAGCAAGACTACAAATCCCTGCATGCAGTGGATTAAAAGCACAGGACTGGATCAACCTGTCCTGAAAATCTGGAGCCAGTTGGCAACCCTACATGCATGTCCTGCACAGGTGGGGCCATAAAAGTATTTTAAGTTCTTTGGGACAGAAACCCTGACTAGCTGTTTTCTGTGCCCCTTTCCCCAGAGTATGGATCCTTTCAGGTCCCAGTGCAGGGATGACTGAAATCCTTTTGCTATTCCCAGGGAGAGTAGAAAATCTCTTTTTTCTGAGAGTGCTGTGTACCCAAATGAAAATACCGAATACACTAGATTAGTATCCAAACTTAAATTTACTGAATAAGAGAGTTGCAGAGGGCCCCATAAATATGCTTCCAGCCCACAGTCTTTTCTCTTTTTAAATACAGCTTTCACCTCTATCTGTGCAGGAAGCTTTTATCAGGCAAGGTATTCTACCACTCTCCTGGTTTAGCTGAGATGGAGGTCCTAATGGGCAGGGCAACCTTTAAGCTGGGCAGCAAAATCCTGTCCTTACACAGAGAATAAACTTGTCTCTGTTCCCAGGGGCTGAAAACTCCGAATTGGTGACTTCTAATCTCTTTACAGCTCTGGTACTCACGGTTAGCAGGTTCTTCCACTGTAGTTTTGTTTCAGTCTCGTACTCTCCTCTGGAACCCTTATGGGAGGGATCCCTGGATAAAGGGTTTCTTACCCTGCTCCAATGGAGAAAGGAAGGAGCAGCCAAACATCTTCCACCTAGATGTCTCAACTTAATGTCCCTTTCTCTTAACTGAATATAACACCGGAGTTACTCCTCACAACAGGTCACCACTTCTGAGGGCAGGTCTTCCCTATCCCTGGAAATCCCAGTCACAGGTTTCCCCGTCCCCTGAATCTAAGAAAGGCCCTGATGTCCAGTGAAATTCCTATCATGAAATGCTCAAAATCCCGAAAACAACCCAGAGGGGTATCCAAGCCAGCTAGGGAGTAGAATGGCAGGAACACGATCCCAACCGTGGTTAAGAATCCCAGGCTGGGTTAGCCTGGTCCCTCTGAATGGGTCTGAAAAGCACAAAAAAAGGCAAGCTCCTCACTACCTCCTAACTCTACGAAACCAATAAGGGATTGCCTGCAGACTCTCAGGAGAGAGCTGTTATAAAGCCTCTTAGGGGAATTGCCACTCCAGACCCCACAAAGGCAAGGACTGACTTTGAATGGATTTTCCCCCATACACTAACCTAATCTTTCTGGCATTTCCCAGAGCTTACTGATAACCGAAAATGGCTCTCGGTTACAACACGGAAAACAAAAGGATTAGACTCAAGGACAATATCAAACAATGTTTTTTTCACAGAAAGGACGATGGATGACCTCCTGGAGGAAGTGATGGAAACAAAAAATGGTAACAAAATTTAAAAATTGCATGCGGTAAAAGACAGAGGCAAGATGATGGCAATTAAGCTCTGGAGTAGCCTGCACAGTGTGGTGGTTCAGCCCAAAACAGCAGTGTATGTCGTCTTTGTACTTCCAAGAAGGCATGACTTACCAACTATAAGTCCTGCAAAGAGCAGTGATAACAATCCTAAGCGGCAGTGATGTGATTACATTGCATTTCTTCCATGCATCAGTAGTTGCAACTGTAAACAGCAGTGGTACAACAGCATCAGGTTTCCAAGAAGGATCAATGAATATGGGGAAGCCGGATTTTTTTTTCTTTTTACAACAGCCTCACTAACCTTGGTGACTGTGGTTTATTATTATTATCATTATTATTATTATAATTATTATTTTAGAAAACTTGGTAGTATGAAAAAGAAAGGGGCTTGTTTGTTAGCTTTAGCATTGGTGTTCTAAGAAGCAAATTTGAAGATGGCAAGGCCTGAAATGGCCTACTAGAAGAGAGGGTAGATGTCATCACTGCTACAGATTTTGGGCATGATTGGGACAGATATGGAGGACAGTGATTGGAAAAGGAATGCAGATGATATCTGCACAACACAAGGTTTGATTACCTTCAATAGCTATGAAAAATGTTTAGTGATCTATATTGACCAAGACATGGTGGATATTCCAGCTTGGGTAGGATGGGAACAGAAAGAGTGAGATATACAAACAGGTACAGAAGAGAGGAGATTGGAGAGATGCCTCCATTATTGAACTTGCAACACAAGCCCTAAGGCTTTCTCTGCCTCCTATGTCAACCTTTTGACCTCTGCCTCATTCTCCTCTAGGACTCAGAAGGTCTCAATGCACTGCCAATCCAGCAAGAAGAAGACACTTCATCCCTTTTGTTGCAGCACCAATTAGTAGTTGACATCACTTCCTAAGTGAGAAAAAGTATACTTTGTATGTTAATATAAGTCCATGAGATGAGACTAAAAGTAGTAATATTAATTAAGTAGTAGTAAGATGGGTATGTTAGGAGTCATGCATTTTTATGCTCTTTAATGATTAACATACAATGAGGTGAATATTCAATAAACCAATTAGAGGACAAGTTATCCAGCTAAAGGTAGCCGGATAACTTGTCCTGTATTTTCAGCAGGATAAAGTTCCACAGAATATACTTTCCCAAAGCTATCTGGCTACATGTAACTGGATAACTTAAAAACCTAACTGGCAATGTTTGAATATAGGCAGAAACAATGAAGGATAAAATTATGTAATCTCACATTCAAATATATAAAAACACAAGGAAAAAGCTTTTACATATTCCAATTCCAATTTTAATTCCAATATCAATTACATACTCTTAGTAATACATCTTGATGATCTTTATATATTTTGATGTAGCTGTGTCTTCAAACTCCTGATTTTCTAAACATTTATTTTCTCCTTTTTCTATTCCTTTTTCTGTTTGACTCCACTTCTTGACTTCCCCTCTTAATGCTCTTGAGATTCCCCTTTTAATCGTCCAACAAAGAATTCTTCGTTTCACCTTTCCATCAAGGGCTTCACCAGGGGACATAAATCAGTGTTTAAACCATCTGATAAACATTCATATCTACTTTATCCAAATCTTTCAACCATACATTTGATCTCTCTGTTCTTTTATAATCATGTTCTATCTATTGCATCCCACAACTACCAGAATAGCATAGTATCCAGCGGTTTCAAGGTGAATTATCACTTTCATGCCACCAAGCCGCCATTCTCTTAACGTGATGTAACCACTAACAGTGGAAGTGGCACAAAGGAGATAGCAGCAGCAGTCTGGACACAACAGACCCTCTACCCTCTTATGACCAGCAGTACCCACCAGCAAAGTTGTATTTCTTTGCCTGGATGAGACTTAGGGTACAGTGGGAAGGGAAAAGAGAGGAGAAAAACTGCACTGGATCAAAGGGAATGCCAGAGGTTCTTTATTTCTCACATGGTGGTATTTTGTGGGGGTTAATACCCCAAAGTAGCTAAATATGCAGTTTAATATCTTGTAGAAATATATATATAGTCTAATAAAACTTGTATATTTTCGTAAATACTGCCAGCTCCTTTTAAAGTCCCATTTTTTGAGGGAATTCTCCTGGAGTAAAGGGAGGGAAATTCCACTCACTAGCACCTTCTCCACCAGGTGAAGGCGCCAGATACCAAGCACACAAAGATTGATGGAGTCCAATTGAAAGGAGCTCCTGTCAGCTCTTTCCTGGATCCAGGAATGCCATCGCAAGGTAATCAGACATGGAGGTGTTTCACCTGTATGGTACCTGCAGGACAACCATTGCCACTCCTTCAGTTAATTGTTGGATTGGCAACAAAATCCTCAGACTGAGGCATATTCAAATGGAAAAAAAATCTTCACTTTCCAACGTAGGAAAGCTGAATAAAATTTAAAAAAAAACTCACACAATGTTAGTCCTGTGGGAATTCTGTGCTACTGCAGAGCGCAGGCTTCCCACAGAATTCCCCTCCTGCACAGTTGCACAGAATTTGGCAGGCCCCGCATGCTGCAAACAGGAAGGCCTCTGGCATGGAACATCTGGGCCTGCTCCTTCTGCACCATGAGTAGGACGGCATTCACTGACTGCGAAGAAGGAGAAGGCTTCGCTGTGCCATGAGCGGAGGCCACCCTGCTCTCTGTGAAGATGAAGCAGGCACAGGCATGCTGCAAGCAGAGGCCATCCCACTCATGGAAAAGATGGAGCAGGCCTCAATGAGAGTGAGTGTGTGTGTGCACGTGCATGCGTGTGTGTGTGTATGTATGTGTAAGACTGCAAGCCTGTGGGGTGAGAGAAAGCATGTGTAAGGGTTCTTGGGTGTGTGCCAGAGAGAGGAAGCCTATGTGAGGAAATTGTGACGGAATGTGTATATGTGTGAGAGATTGGGAGCTGGTGTGTGTAAAAAAGGGATTGTGTGTATATGAGGGTGCTTGTTTGTGAGAGACGGAGCCTGTGTGAGGGTGTATGTATGTGTAAGAAAGAGAGCCTGTATAAAGAGATGTATGTGTGTATGTGTGTGTGTGCGCGTGTGTGTGAGAGAGAGAGAAAGAAGGAGACTATGTGTAGGGGGGGTTAGTGAGAGTTGGAGCCAGTGTGCAGGGGTTGTGAGAGAGAGACATAGGTAGCCTGTTTGAGGGTGTATGTGTGAGAGAGAAAGGGAGCCTGTGTGTGTGCAATTGAGAGTAGGAGCCTGTATGAGGATGTGTGTGTGTGAGAAAGAGAAAGAGGGAACCTGTGTGGGGGAGGGTGTGAGAGAGAGAGAGGGAAGAGTCTGAATGAGGGTGTGTATGAGAGAAAAAGAGTAGACAGTCCATATGAGGGGATGTGTGTGTGCAAGAGAGAAGGAGCCTGTATGAGAGGATGTGTATGTGCACTAGAGAGAGGGAGACTGTGTGTATGTGAGAAAGAGAGCGAGGGTCAGAGGAAGCCTGTGTGAGGGGAAGAATTGAGAGAGGGGTCAAACTCTGGGAGTGGAGATAGAGTGGAAGGGATTGAGCCTAGAGGGGTGGGGAGAGAGAGTGGCAGGTGGAGGAGTTGGGGCCTGAGAGGACAAAGTGAAAAGAGACTGGCCAGAGGAGTAGGGAGAGAGGGCAGAAGAGACACTCTTACAGTGAAGTTCTAGGGAAATTCTGCTCAAAATATTTCAAACTCTGTATCCTTAAGGAATAACTTTTTTCTGTATTACATTTTAATTACTTAGACTGTCATGTATATTGTTATTTTGACCCAACATAAAGTATGCAGAATTTTGCAGAATTTTATGTTTTTGTGTGCAGAATTTTTTATGTGCAGAATTTTAAAGTTTTTTGTGCAGAATTCCCCCAGGAGTAACACAATGGATAAACACCAAAAAATAAATAGAAAGAGCGAGAGAAATCACCAACCACTGGATGTGATTTAGAAATAAAATCTCTTAATTGAATATGAATTCTCCGCCAAGGCGCTGGACCTGTACTAAGCAAATTTAAGGGAACTGAAAGGAAAAGCTTCTATTTCCTCACCTCCAAACTAAGAAATCCATACAGAAATATATGAGCAGGAATAAACCTTTGCAGCACTTCTAATAGGGGTGCTGTGGCATAAATGGTACATTCCTCTTCTCTACGCTGCATGGCCTAGCTCTAGGCCATATTTATCTCATGCATATTTTTTTGTGGAAAGTTTGAAACCCCAACTGGTTGTGTGATCACCAGAACAGGTTTAGAAAGCCCTGATCTATCATGCTCCAGTTGGTTTAAAAAAAAATATGCAGACTAAATGGGCCTGTCAGTTTTTATCTGCCATCAGTTTCTATATTCCTGTACATCATGAACAGCACATAACAGGGAAATGTACTGATCTCAATACACAGTAACATCATTCAGACCTTAATTAGGTACCTCAGAGTGCAGCAGCATGTAACATTCTTCAAGTTCTCTCAACATGTGAGAGCTTCACATGGTAATCCCCCCAAACATTATTCTACTTATTAACATAAATGAGAGATCAGGTTGCATTGCATGCTCTAATTTAAATTACTTAAAAGAACTCAAATGACATTCATTTTTAACAATGCAAATAGTGCTGAAATGTAGTTTTAGGGCTCTTTCAGTAAAGTAGGCTTTTCTCTTTATTTTGGCCTCTTTGAATACATAAAAAAAATCAACAAACATGGGAGTCTACATACTAAAACCTGTTGATGTTTGCATTGAATGCATATTAATGTACACTATTTCAATACGCTGTAGCATTAATGTTAATTCCCTCATGTTGACACTAACATGCATGCAACACAAATCTAGGACTCTACTAACCCAGAACAAAAATCCAAGCCTTCATCCCATCGAGCCTTTAGGGTCCCAAAATCGTCACCATCCCTAAATCAGATCTGCCAAGTTACTTAGTTCCAGAAGAGAATTCTTTCTTTCTTTATTTTTTTGCCAGTCCTGTTTGAACTTACATCCCAATGCATTATAGTATTTGCTATTTGCAGTCCCTGATTCTATCCACTGAAAACAGTGTACAGGTACCAAAATGCAACAGATTGGGATTGTCAGAAATCTAACTTAAAATATCCTTCCTGAAATTAGGATCCACTGTATAAAAGCCGATAAGTCTTGAACTGAGACAGGAGATTAGGTGACTTCCTAGAGGAGTATTAGGAGCACCTGGAGGCAGGGAAAAAAGCTAGGAATCTTGGCTTCACTGAGGGATACCTTATCATTCCTCCCCCCCCCCCCCAAGCAGGAAGATCAGTGGGCCATACAGCCTGAAGATAGCAGGATGCCTGTGGCAGCAGGAGAGGCCAACTGATCTTCCTGCTGGGGGGAGGAAGCGGAACCGGAAGCTGTGCATGGGCTTGTGTGTATGTGTGGATGATAATGGCTGTGTGGAAATGAGAATGGGAGCTTGAATGTGTGTATGCGTGGGTGAGAATGGGAGCTTGAATGTGTGTACGCGTGGGTGAGAATGGGAGCTTGAATGTGTGTTTGCATGGGTGAGAATAGGAGCTTGAATGTGTGTTTGCGTGGGTGAGAGTGTGTTTGCGTGGGTGAGAATGGGAGCTTGAATGTGTGTTTGCATGGGTGAGAATAGGAGCCTGAATGTGTGTATGCGTGGGAGAGAATGGGAGCTTGAATGTGTGTTTGCATGGGTGAGAATAGGAGCTTGAATGTGTGTATGCATGGGTGAGAGTGTGTTTGTGTGGGTGAGAATGGGAGCTTGAATGTGTGTATGCGTGGGAGAGAATGGGAGCTTGAATGTGTGCTTGCATGGGTGAGAATAGGAGCCTGAATGTGTGTATGCGTGGGAGAGAATGGGAGCTTGAATGTGTGCTTGCATGGGTGAGAATAGGAGCTTGAATGTGTGTTTGCATGGGTGAGAGTGTGTTTGCGTGGGTGAGAATGGGAGCTTGAATGTGTGTATGCGTGGGTGATAATAGGAGCTTGAATGTGTGTATGTGTGGGTGAGAATGGGAGACTGAGTGTGTCTTGGGTGAAAATGGGAGCCTGGGTGTGTGGGGGTGAGATGGGAGCTTGAATGTGTGTATGTGTGGGTGAGAATAGAAGCCTGGGTTTGTTTGTGGGTGAGAATGGAAGCTTGACTATGTGGGCGAGAATGGGTGCTTGAATGTGTGTCTGTGTGTTCATAAGAATGTAAGCTTGGGGAGGGGTGAGAAAGTGAGAACTTGTATGTGTGTCTGCAGAGAATGTGAGCTTGTGTGTGGGGGGGGGAGCTTATGTGAGTGAGAGGTTGAGTGTGTGTGAGAGAAAGCGTGTATGTGTGTGAGTGGAAGGGAAGAAGACAGTAGTAGAAGAAAGACACTGAAAAGGAATTAGGAAATTAGCGACAAGGGAAAAAATAGGAAAAAGAGACCAGGACCAACTGATTAGAAAAATACAAAGATCAGACAACAAAAGTAAAAAAAAAAAGATTTTGAGATGTTAGCAATTTAAATATCAATCACAAAACAGAAGCAAACTCCTCTCAAATAATCACTCACAACAAAAGTGGTAACTCTAGAGAGGGAAATAGTATTTTTAACTATTTACCTAACATACATTAACTCAGACAAGAGACAATATCATCAAAAGATGCTCAAAATAGGGTTTAATCCGCTGTCTCTCGCCCTCAATGGGCCGCAGGCAGTAGTCAGCCTATGAGCAGAAAGTTTTTTAATCATTTATTGTCTCCCGTCTAATATACCAAAATTGTATCCTTTTTTTAGACTTTTTTAAATAATCAACCATTCAAGTTTACCGCCATGTTGAGTATCGGAGAAATGTGACTGTGGCATTTCGATACCCTAATAAATTTTGACCGGCAACAAAGAGAGCCGAGACAACTATTCCCCTTGAAAAAGACTCTTTTTGAATCGAAACATGGCCCATGTCGGGTTGAATATTTGAATGACCTTCTATTGGCTAAGTATTTTTCAAATTTTTGGGTAATAAGCCGGTTTCAGATTTTTTCTATAGATGCTTCGTATTTAAATTTAATTAAACTTGAATGGTTGATAATTTAAAAAAGTCTAAAAAAAGGATAACATTTTGGTATATTAGACGGGAGACAATAAATGATTAAAAAACTTTCTGCTCATAGGCTGACTACTGCCTGCGGCCCATTGAGGGCGAGAGACAGCGGATTAAACCCTATTTTGAGCATCTTTTGATGATATTGTCTCTTGTCTGAGTTAATGTATGTTAGGTAAATTGTTAAAAATACTATTTCCCTCTCTAGAGTTACCACTTTGTTGTGAGCAATTTAAATATGTCATCTTTAGGAATGTGCATTTCTTATATTTTTGTATTTTGCTCTTTCTTCAGTATTCCACTGTTCAGAAACTTTAGTTTCTCAGGCTATTTTGGTTTTATCTGCATGTTTCTGTTTCTAATTTGTGGTCTCTTATTTCTATATTAGGTAAAGATTGGTCTCTGTTTTGCCTGTGTGTGTGACTGAAGTGCAGCATTTCTGCTAGCGTGTAGTTTCTCTGTAGTAGTAGTCCAGCTTGTTCTGTTATTCCCGTAGGTGATGAATTAATGATCTAGGGCCTAGTGTAGTATTTGCATTGCTGCTTTTTCATAAGGTTGCTGTTATTTGAATCCTGAGAGTCAGTGCTGTGACTGTATAACAAGGTTCTAGATGCCTCTTTCTTTGCAAGAGTTTGTGTTACTTCACAAAATAGCAGTGGAGGGTTATTTTTTGCTGAGGTGACACCAGAATTTGAATTTTTTTTTCATGTTAGTTATAATTTGAATTGCCCTAGCTCTGCACCACACCTGTTCTGATGATTAATTATATTTTATTGTATTTATGATGATTTCTGGTTTTCTGCAAAGATGGTTCATGAAAGAATACATTAATTTTTGTTTTCTTACATGACTGGATCTGATTGTTTTCTATACTTGTGCTTTTATAAACTGCAATAAATAAAAAATAAATTCTGATTAATAAGGAATTTTTAATGCTGGTAAGTGCTTGAAATAATTGAGGTAGATTATTTTGAAGTTTCATACATGATACATAATGGCTGTTGCAAATTACTTAGAAAGCCATTCTAGGGTGCAGTATATGGCATTATTTATCAATAAGAAAACAACCAGTAGACCTGTATGCATACATCCCACCCATATCAACCATGTGCCCACCCAAAAAATCAATCCTGGCTATGCCACTGCTGAATGTGTGTATGTGTGGATTCTGGCCTGGACTTGTCCTGCCTGAAGACTAATCTGAATTCTTCCTGCTTGTGGCCTTGGGAAGGAGGTGCCTCTGTGTGCAAACAGATACTTAAAGTTATTTTCTTTAGCTGATTGCCTGTGCTTCCATCCAGCCTAATACCGTTAGCCCACAAAATTCTACAACCTCATCCCAACACCAAATAGGTTTCCTCACCTCTCATTCAAATACTAGAAATTTCCCCAAATCTTCACTAGAATGAGGCAACCAGTTTCTCTAATTCTGATAGTGGTGTCATATCCAAAATTGGCGCTTCAGACAAACATGCGTCTTTGTGAAAATACAGGGGAAATTATTTGCAAGTGAGTAGATGTGCTTCGTTTTTTTCTACCGGGTCGTTTTTCGGTTCGAGTACTTCGTGGTACATTTCGGGTTTTCTCGTTTCGTTTTTCCGAAAAACGAAACGAGGAAACCCGAAAACGGGGCCGAAAAACGAATCAGTAATCGAAGCTAAAAAAAACCCACCCCAAGCACTTAAAAACGTTTTAAAGCATACATATACAACCCCCCCCCCCATCCCGATCCCTCCCCAAGACTTACGAAGATCCCTGGTGGTCCAGCGGGGTCCCGGCTTCTATTTGCCCTCCGTGCCAGTGCAAGCCGCGCGCCTCCGAATAGCCCGAACTACCATGTCACAGGGGCTTTCGGCGCTATTGGCCAGCCCCTGTCACATGGCCATCGGCGCCATCTTGTGCTCCTATCATGTGACAGGAGCTGACCAATGGCGCCGAAAGCCTCTGTGACATAGTATGGGCAAAGGCTATCGGCGCCATTTTGGTTACTGGCAGCCGAAAACGAAATCGCTCCCGGACCCCTGCTGGACCCCCAGGGATTATTGGCAAGCCTTGGGGGGGTCAGGAGCCCCCTCCTGACCCCCCCAAGGCTTGCCAATAATCCCTGGGGATCCAGCAGGGGTCCGGGAGCGATTTCGTTTTCGGCTGCCAGTAACCAAAATGGCGCCGATAGCCTTTGCCCATACTATGTCACAGAGGCTTTCGGCGCCATTGGTCAGCTCCTGTCACATGATAGGAGCACAAGATGGCGCCGATGGCCATGTGACAGGGGCTGGCCAATAGCGCCGAAAGCCCCTGTGACATGGTAGTTCGGGCTATTCACTATTCAGCACCATTTTGAGGCGCGCGGCTTGCACTGGCATGGAGGGCACGGAGGGAAAATGGAGGCCGGGACCCCGCTGGACCACCAGGGATCTTCGTAAGTGTTAGGGAGGGATAGGGATCGGGATCGGGATCGGGATCGGGGGGGGGGGGGGGTATTAGCTAATTTAAATGTTTGGGGTGGTTTGGGGTGTTTTTTTTATTTAAAAAAAAAAATTTGTGCCCCTCTCCCCAGGCAAACCCGAAAACCGAATTTTCCCCGAAAGTCGGGGAAAATTCATTTCGGGTTTCGGGGACAACGAAATGCCAACGAAGTAGGAAATTTCGTTGAATTTCCTACTTCGGGCAAAAAACGATAAGTATGGGTATGGGTTGAGAAGAGATTTGGGGGACATAGATGCCTATTTGGAGATTGGTGAGTTGTGCTGGAGGGTTTGAGGATCTAAAGACCCATTTGGAGATTATGGAATGTAGCAGCTTCAGGATCCCAGAGGTCAAGTGGAGATTAGGGGTCCGAGAGGCCCAAATTTATATATCTTGGGTGGAGTTAGGTTCAGAAGTGCCTGAAAGCCTGTATTTGAGTTTGGGTGGTGAGGAATGGGCTTAGGAGAACCATAGAGGCCCCATTTAGTGGGAACAGAGCAGGGGGTTATAGGATAGAAGGTGTGGAGGCTGTATTTCAGTTGGTGGCAACTGGAGAGTGGCAGAGGATCCCTGCATTGGTTAACCCCCATTTCCTCCTCAATTCAGTTCCCCTGCAGTTTGTGCTAACCGGGCCCACATTTCTGATCTGTTTAATGTGCACCACACAGGCTAATGAAGGTTACAATGGGGTATTCTGTTTAATAGGGTCCTTTATAGTGGCCTTACTTATAGCATGTGATAAACATAGTTCCTCCTTATAATATGCAACACTGTATATTAACCCAGCAGCATTAAAGTAGAGAGATGTGGAATGGTGCCATCATAACATCCAGGCAAGGCTGCTAGACTCACTGTTTATACCTTTAATTCTATGGGTCATTCATAATCATAGGTCACCATTTCCACAGTAATTTTCAAATTACAATTATTATCTTGATTTTTCTTTTTCAAAAATTTTTCATTTTGCAATTAAAATAAATGGGGGTTACTTCCCTTCTCTTCTACAAAGCCATGGATTTGTGGAAGAGAAGAGTAATCCCTGTTCTTTTTAATTGCAAAATGAAAAACTAAACTCAAAATAATTGTAATATGAAAACTACTGTGGAAGTGGTGACCTATGACTATGAATGGCCCATAGCATTAAAGGTAAAAACAGTTTAGCAGACTTGCAAGGGTGTTATGATGGCCCCATTTCACATCTCTCTACATTAATGCTGCTGGGTAAATATTTAGTGTTGCATACTATAAGGAAGAAACACATTTATCAAATGCTATAAGTAAGAACATTATTTTTACTGCATTTGCTTCTTTGATTTTCCACTACTTGGTGATCCCTTTATAGTGGCAGCACTTTGCATGTCATTATTGTCATACATTCTGTGTTAAAGGGGAATGCACAGTGTTGTATCCTTTAACTGTGACAGTGCTAAAGTAGCAGTAAACTTGATGGATTACCTCTTTATCTGCTGAGCTTATCATGGGTTAGTAAATAGATCCCATAATGTAATGTAACACTGGATATGTTCATATTGAATTTTTAATGTATGACGGCTAAGATCAAAATGAGCTTGTTACCCTTACCACTAGATTCTACTACGGTGAAATTTGATAATACATTATAACAGAGCTCACACAAATAAAGGCTTTTTATTTTGTAAGGCTTGGAGCTGCCAGGAACTGTGATCTACAAGCAGCACTGATTTAATTTTGTTGCTGGTAGCTGCAGAAATACAGTCATTTGCATGTTAGATTTGGAAATGAGGAGGGCCATATTCAAAGGCATTTAGCTGGATGACTCAGAAGCAGTCCAGCTAAATGAAAATTCTAGCCGGATAACATTTCATTGTTTAAAATTTGGCTGGATAAATTAGGGGCATTTCGGGAGCATAACTGGGAGGAGCTGAGTTAGCCGAAGTGGTTATTTGGCTAAGTCGGGTCATCCCATAGACCTGTCCCAAAGTCAGCCAGATAAACTTGTCCGGCTAACTGTAGGATAGCTGTGTATATTCACTCACCAGTGTGCCCATGCCATTGACTATATAGATAAATTTATCCAGCTAACTTGCCAAGCCTCACAGTGGCTGAATATGGAGCTTGAGGGGGTCAAAGTAGGCCAATACTTTCTGCCAAATTTCTAGTGCTGAATTTGGAGAAAACATACTCTTATAAAGTTCAATTGAATTAATATACACTGATCTATTAAAGGATTTTTTCCATTGTGGCAGTCATTTTGCATAATAGCAAATAAACACATAACTTATACCAACTTTGAAAGTGAACTTACACACCTACAGTTACAACAGCTAATTTGCATACAAACATTTTTCAGGAAAATTTACAGACATATGTTTGAAAATGCAAAACCCTTCCCAACCCGGTCCTGGGAATGCCTCTGCTCAATCAGGGTAAACTCACACACATACAGGACATATTTTCATCAGTTTACACATTTATTGGAAAGGCAATTTTAGATCAGGCCATTCCTATGGAAATGCCTTTGAAAATTGCCTTCCCTGTGTCTAAATGCTTAGTGCATCCAGCCCTTGTATATGCTGTGAGACACACATCTGTATAACACATGTATTCGTTTTATGTCATAAATGTTAAGGACCTGTATTTCTGACATGAAAACCAAGCTATTGAGACCAGGATTAGAAGGACTCATGAAACCATTCAAGCATATGTTTGATCACTGGAAGAAGGAAAGAAAAAAATGAGCAAACCTAGAACATTTTGCCATACCCCTAAAACCTTCTTAAATGCAGAGAGTCAAAGATATTTCTTTGAAGAAGATCTTAATTGCAATTCAATGTGTTCATAAATATGTGTCCATCATTGTAGCAACCAATGCTGCTTTTCTAGACAGGAAAGTGCCAGTACTCAGATACAGGGCCATCCTTAGAAGGACAAGAGAAACAGGGCAACCACCCAATACCCAACCGCTAAGGTAGTCCCGCTCCCAGGATGAATTTTACCCACCACCATCCTAAGACACCAATTCATTGCCATGGGATGCTGCTCTCCCACCCGCACCCTCAACCCTCACAAACTTCTGAGCTGCAGTGCCACCCCCAATCCTTCCAGACCTGAACTCATTCCTTATAAGTCAGTGAGGTCAGTGACTAAGCCTGTGCTCACAAGCCCTGCCCCCTACATGGAAGCCCGGCAGGGTGGGAGTTGTAGGAGCAAGCATAATCCCAGCTCTCTCTGACCTATGAGGATCACCACAAAAGCCATGGTTCTGGGCCTGGGATGCCTTCAGAGATCCAGAGTAAGACTTTGGGATAGTGGAGGAGGGAGAGAAGAAAATTTTGTCAGGCTAGTAGGCCTGTACCTAAAGCCAGGCTTGCCTGTTTGCTGCCACTGGCTGGAGGTTCAATCACTGCATGATTTTCCTCCCTTTCCATCCTCCCTTCTTCTGGCAGGAGGCATAAAAGCATTGCTTTTACCTTTGTTTTCCTTTTTTTCTTTTATTTGGATTTATTAATTGCCTGATATCATTTACATAAAATCAGTAGTCATAGTCATAGGCAGAACAAAGACAAAATAAGACAAAAAAACCATCTGCAGACTTAATAAAAGGCTTGTCTAAACAGCCATGTTTTTAGTAGGGACTTGAAGAACTTTGCGCTAGGGATGTGAATCGTGTGATCGATCGTCTTAACGATCGATTTTGGCTAGGGGGGGGGGGGAAATCTGATTGTCTTAGTTTTTTTGGTTAAAATATCGTTTTATCGGGGGAGGGCGGGAAAACCGGCACACCAAAACAACCCTAAAACCCACCCCGACCCTTTAAAATAAATCCCCCACCCTCCCAAACCCCCCCAAATGTTTTAAATTACCTGGGGTCCAGTGGGGGGGGGGTCCCGGCGTGATCTTCCGCTCTCTCGCCACGGCTGTGTTGATAGAAATGGCGCCGGTGGCCCTTTGCCCTTATCATATGATAGGGCAAAGGTAGCGCCGGCGCCATTTTGGTTCCTGGCTCCCGACGTCACGTGTGCAGGAGATCGCTCCCGGACCCCCGCTGGACCCCCAGGAACTTTTGGCCAGCTTGGGGGGGCCTCCTGACCCCCACAAGACTTGCCAAAAGTCCAGCGGGGATCCAGGAGCGACCTCCTGCATGCGGGTCGTATTGCCAATATTCAAATGGCGCCGGCGCTACCTTTGCCCTCACTATTTCATACGGGCCGGTTTTCCTGCCCTCCCCCGATTTATTTTATTTATTTTTATTTAGCATTTTTTATATACCGAGGTATAGCAGAGTTGCCTTCACTCCGGTTTACAATTATAACAACCTGTTACATTAAAAAGATTTAAAACATTTACATTTAACAAGCTGAGAACTGTCATATAATATTAATATAAACAAGGCAAGATATACCAAAGGATAGGTACATTGAAGAGTGAGTTCAAAACTGAGTTCAAGCATAATAGTAGAACAGTAGTAGACATCTGTAGGAGGCAGGATAAGTTGTCAGAGGGGAGGATTGAATGACAGGAGACTATGAAAGGCTGTGGTATTAAGTTTTGAGATCATTGTGCAAGCTGTCATTATGAGATTGGCAGAGTAGCCAGGCTTTTAGGTCTTTCTTAAAAGATTTTGGGTTTTCTTGAGCGGTGAGGTATTGCGGTAATGAATTCCATAACTTTGGGCCGATGATGGAAATGGCTCTGTTTCTGGTGGAAGAGAGTTTGGCATGTGGGAGTGATGGAGTCACTAGTTGTAATTTACTAGTTTATCTTGTTGTGCGTGGAGAATAATGGATATGAATGATGTCATCAAGTGCCGTGTAGTCTGCTTTGTAAATTGCTTTCTGTAGAGATGTGTATCGTGTGATCGATCGTCTTAACGATCGATTTCAGCTGGGGGGGGGGGAGGGAATCGGATCGTCGCGGTTTTGTGTTTTTAAATATCGTGTAAATCGTAAATCGGGGGAGGGCGGGAAAACCGGCACACTAAAACATCCCCTAAAACCCACCCAACCCTTTAAAATAAATCCCCCACCCTCCCGAACCCCCCCAAAATGTCTTAAATTACCTGGGGTCCAGTGGGGGGGGTCCCGTTGTGATCTTCCACTCTCGGGCGTCGGGCGCGTTGATAGAAAATGGCACCGGCGCTACCTTTGCCCTGTCTTATGACAGGGCAAAGGTAGCGCTGGTGCCATTTTGGTTCCTGTTCCCCGACGTCACGAGCGTAGGAGATCGCTCCTGGACCCCCGCTGGACCCCCAGGGACTTTTGGCCAGCTTGGGGGGGCCTCCTGACTCCCACAAGACTTGCCAAAAGTCCAGCGGGGGTCCGGGAACGACCTCCTGCACTCGAATCGTGTTGCCATACGGCCGGCGCCATTTTGCTGTACAGCAATATGGCCGGCGCCATTTTGCTTAAAATGGCCAGCCATATTGCCATACAGCAAAATGGCGCCGGCCATACGGCAACACGATTCGAGTGCAGGAGGTCGTTCCCGGACCCCTGCTGGACTTTTGGCAAGACTTGTGGGGGTCAGGAGGCCCCCCCAAGCTGGCCAAAAGTCCCTGGGGGTCCAGCGGGGGTCCGGGAGCGATCTCCTGCACTCGAATCGTGTTGCCGTACGGCCGGCGCAATTTTGCTGTACGGCAATATGGCCGGCGCCATTTTGCCGTACAGCAAAATGCCCTTTAACGTTGTCTTTGAGTTGGATGAGAGTATTGTCGAATTGGAAAGGTGGAATAGTTTTTGGTCTGGCGTTTTTCTGGTTTTCTGATTTATGATTTTTTGACGATAAATCGGGGGAATTGCTATTGTATCGCGGCTCTAACGATTTTTGACGATTTAAAATATATCTGACGATTGTTTTAAATCATCAAAAAACGATTCACATCCCTACTTTGCGCTATCTGCCATCTGTAAAGCTTCCGGAAACAAGTTCCAGACCACTGGGGCAGCTACAGAGAAGGCACTCTCTCTGGTGGTACTTAGCCTAGCATGAAATGGTGAAGGAACATCAAGGAGCCCACGTTGTGCCGAACGAAGCTGTCGGTTCAGGCAACATAGCCGTAATAGGGCAATGCCCCACAGTATGGCATCAGAAGAGATCATGTTGAACGTAATGATTGCTACCTTATATTTAACTCTCTCCAGAATTGGGAGTCAGTGTAATTCAAATAGCACTGGCATGATGTGCTCCCTTCTATTCATGCTGGTAATCAGCTGCACCATGGCATTCAACAACAGTTGGAGAGGTTTGAGTGATGCAGCCGGTAGACCCTAAAGAGTAGAATTACAGTAGTTGACTAAGAGTAAGATAGATGTCTGTTCCACTGTTCAGAATTTGACTTTATCTAACAGGTGTTTGAAACCGCACAGCACTCGCAGTTTTAAGAATCCTGACCTAATTCTATTTTTCACAAATGGGTGAAAAGATAAAGAATGGTCGATTAGCACACCCAGGTTACGAATGCGGGACTTCAGGGGAAAAGCGATATTGTCAATCACGATACCTGTTTGTCCCTCTTCTGCCATCATCATGGAAAGGGAAAAGCATGAGTAGGGGAATGAGGATAAAAGAGCGAGGGGCACCACTGGTGCTTTTTTCAGATTTAGATTCAGGAATCTTTATTGTCATGACAAAATTTGTATATGTGTTGACAAAGTAATATATAAAGTGGTTAAATGGAAAAATAAAAGAAGTGAAATTATATAATAGTGCTCATAACAGTATTTAAAATGACATGGTACAGAATTATTAATAGTAAGGATAATTTCTAGGTTTTGGTGCTGTATTATCCTTTCATAAAGGCTGCTTCTCTAGCTCCATTGGCCATTGCCCTACAAAGAATAGCTGTCAGTTCCCTGCTCCATTCAGTCCCTTCCCTCCCAGGCAGCAGCCAGCAGTGATCAGGACGGGAGGGCTGAGCCCAGAGCAGACAGAATAGAGAATAGAAGGGCTACTCTGCTCCCTAATCCAGACCTTCCATCATTTCCCAGGAGCTGATGGCAGAAGGAGAAAAAATGGTATTCAGTACTAAATACTATCGAGTAAAAACAGAAAAAAAAACCCCCAACCCCTGGTGGCAACCAAATTCTAAGTCAAAAGAGAATAACTGGCCAAGAATTGTTTTTAAATTTCCATACCAATTCATGCAGTGCTTCAATAATTTGAGTGGTGATTTAAAAATGGGATTGGAATAATCTGCCAAGTCTATCTGCTTCTTATATGAGGTAATGCATGCCGTTTATGAAGGTCCTGGAACCATCAACTAAGAGGACTTTGTTCATCCTCTGTTTTATCTGTCATATCCCATGTATCAAAAAAAAAAAAAAAAGAGTAAAATAAATATGTCAAATCATTGGCTGACTTCCTCACCAATGTTCCTGTTATCCTTGTTCAGATGCAAAGTGAGATAAAATCTCTGGCAAGATCAATCAGAGCTGCACCACAGCTGATAAGATATGATGAAATGTTTAATGGCCTTGCACTGTCCACTCAGACAGATAGAAAAGAGGGTTAGTATGATAATAAAATCTTAAATCTGTGAAAGTAATTGCTTCTGACATCTCCAGCTAGGCAGCAGGCTGCCCAAACAGTGCTGTTCACCAGCAAATTCTAAGGCTAATGAAGTGAGAACAACACAGTATAGATACAAATTAAAACCTACTTACCAGGGGCAGTCTATGTAGGCTTTAAACAAATGAAACTGCTTACTTCTATGCAGAGAGGAGAAAATAATCCATTGGCAATAATCTCCCTCTTTCATTTTGAAGAATAAGAACAGTGTAATCTTGCAATACACAAGAAATGGTACTGGTTTAATTTGTAGATGTTGAATGAAATCCCATTCAAGTAGATCTTTCAGCCAGATTCTTATTTTTTTTTTAATTTCGTTTTAACAGGGCACATGAAATGAAGCATATAAAATTCACTATTGTATATCAGAGTTGACAGTTCATTTATCCTTTTGCCAAGATTTTGTTTTTCTAAGCCATGGCAGTATTTATCATTTTTGTTTCAATCTGAAACCATAACTGCTCTTGGAATACAGGTATCATATAGTATTTCAGTCAGGGTATTTATGGAAGCATTTGTTGTGATCTACTGATTAAAGTTTGCAAGTTCTAGTCCTGCATTTACCACAAATTATTGGATAGTTTGTGTCTATAGCAAAATTCTTTTGGCTTAAACCTAAAAGAGAGGGTCATTGCCCTCAGGACCCAACCTTCTCTGATATAAATCATATATACCATACTATTATTCAGAAACAACGGTCACAGTTTAATAAATGGTAGAGATATGCGCTCATTTAATTTGAATGAGAAAACATGACAAATTAGTTGATGCTTGGTTCATTACAACCAAAGTGAAATAATGAAACACCCCCAAAAATTCCCCACATCTTTTACAGTTCATTTGGTTTGGTGTGGAAGAAGCAAAACAATGCATATTTTCTTTTTTCACTCATGAACTCAAAGTCTCAAATCCCAATCCGAAGGAGGAAAAAAGCACTCAATGTACAATGAAACTTGCACACTAAAAATGCCAAAATATTTCTTAAGAGTGAAATGGAGCCATCATATTGGAGAAACTTGCAATTGCACAGACTTCAGTGATATAATCATCGGTCCATTCACGTTCAACCAACAATACCACCACTTTGATAAATAAACATTTTTATAATTAAAATGTGCAGATACATGTACACTTATCTTGTATTTGGAATCCAGTTGGGTAGTACTTTCCTATTACTCAGTGATGAAACAAACAAGATTACATGAGGCCATCTTGCACGTAAATATCTCAATCCATCCCAACATGGCCCGTGTTTCAAATAAGTTTTCTGCGTCAGGGGAACCAATTCCTTCTAGTTTCCTCATAGGCATACATTTTGACTTACATGGAACTCTATACAGAAAAACAAAGAGAATGGGCTAATCAGCAGGACCAGTCACTAAATGGTACAAAACGAGAACTCAACTAGTCATAGTAGAGATACCACTTGAATTATTCATTCAGCTCTGATGGTTGAACGAAGCATAATTTAAAAATGTACTGTTGTTCACAGAAATTAAGGCAAGACAAATGATCTCCACCATGAAAGACACTAGGAGGTCAATATTCAAAACTAAGGGGTGGATTTTAAAAGGCCCGCGCGCGTAAATCCTTCCGGATTTATGCGCGCAGGGCCTTCGCGCGCCAGCGTGCCTATTTTGCATAGGCCGCTGGCGCGCGTAAAGCCCTGGGATGCGCGTAAGTCCCGGGGCTTTCGAAAAGGGGCAGGAGGGGGCGTGTCCGGGGGCGTTCCCGAAACGACGCGGCGTTTCGGGGCATGCCGCGGCATTTCGGGGGCGGGCCCGGGGACGTGGCGCCGGCCTGGGGGCATGGTCGAGGCCTCTGGACCAGCCCCCGGGACCGGAGGACGGAGCGGGGCTGCCGACAAAGGTGGTGGGGGGGGGTTTAGATAGGGCCAGGGGGGTGGGTTAGGTAGGGGAAGGGAGGGGAAGGTGGGGGGAGGGCGAAGGAAAGTTCCCTCCGAGGCCGCTCCGAAATCAGAGCGGCCTCAGAGGGAACAGGCAGCTCACGCTGGGCTCGGCGCGTGCAGGTTGCACAAATGTGCACCCCCTTGCGCGCGCTGACCCCGGATTTTATAAGATACGCGCGACTACACATGTATCTTATAAAATCCAGCGTATTTTTGTTCGCGCCTGGTGCGCGAACAAAAGTACACAATCTCGTATTTTTTTAAGATCTACCCCTATATATTTAAATGACTAACTTGGAGTTAGATGGATAACTTGGATAACCTGGAGTTAGATGAATAACATGAATTAGATAGATAACATGGAGTTAAATGGATAAATTGTGAATTCAATCGATAACTTGCCTTTTAGATGGATAACTTGTGAGTTATTCATCTAAATGCATTTGAATTTTGAACTCTAGGTACATGCTCTAAAAAAGTACATCATAAGTCTGAAAGAGATATTGAGTAACAGTAGAATAGTATGGGAGTATGTAATTTTTGGGTGACAACACAACTGCGGTGCTTAATAATACGTGTTTTAATGGCACGTTTTCCTTCGCCCTCCCCCCACCTTCCCCTCCCTTCCCCTACCTAACCCACCCCCCCGGCCCTATCTAAACCCCCCCCTAACTTTGCGCGCGCTGGCCGGCAGCCCCGCTCCGTCCTCCAGTCCCTGGGGCTGGTCCGGAGGCCTCGACCATGCCCCCAGGCCGGCGCCACGACCCCGGGCCCGCCCCCAAAACACTGCGGCCCGCCCCCGAAATACCGCGTCGTTTCGGGAACGCCCCCGGACACGCCCCCTCCCACCCCTTTTCGAAAGCCCCGGGACTTACGCGCGTCCCGGGGCTTTACGCGCGCCGGCGGCCTATGCAAAATAGGCATGCTGGCGCGTGCAGGCCTTTTAAAATCCGCCCCATGGTGTAGTTGTGCTTATAAAATTCTTCTCCCTTTGTCAGATGCATCCATACAATGCATTCTACAGTAAGATCGCAAACAGAGCATGATGACAAGCAAAGTTTCCAATATCATTGCCAGTATCAATTGTACTGATGCCTCTAATAAAAGGGCTCTGAATGTATAACAAGATCTCTTAAATTTTTGCCCCTGTTATAGGCAACATTTAAAAGTGGAAATCTAAAGATTTCATGTAGTGATAGGACATGCCAATGAGAACAGATATCAGCAATAGCTGCAGATTTGTCTGAATGTTGTAATACACAAGGTAAAGCATCTTCAGTCAACTCTCATTGTGATGACAATAATAACTGCCTATTGGCAAATAACACTCACTTATAAGTGTTGTGTCGGAGGTGGACCCTTGGGCTGAGGTGGGGTTGACACAACCCATAGGTAAGGATCTACGAGTCCCCACCGTCAGCAGGCGGAGTGGGCTGATAGACAGAGGCGACTAGAGCTTCACCTATACCAGCCCTCATTCCCCGCAGGTTGAGCTTTTGAGTACCGGGGCCGGCAGGGCTTAGGTGGGCCTCTGTGTGTAGTCGAAGCGAGTTGGTTCAGCACAGAGACAGCAGTTGAGAGATGGTACGGTCTTACAGTGGACTAGGTAATGTCCTGGAAACTCGGGCGCCAATGGAACGGAGGCAGACAGAGGGCACTTGAGCACAAGCAGGCCGAAGCCAGAAGAAACCATGTCCAGGGAGAAAGCTGGTGAGGCATCCAAGGGCAGGCTTGAGTCAGGGATGGCGGCAATCCAAAGGCAGTGGCAAGGAAGGCTGAGGTCTGATCATGGAGATAGTCAAGAGCATAGTCTGGCAAGGCAGAGGTCTGATCATGGAGATGGTCAAGAGCGTAATATGGCAAGGCAGAGGTCTGATCACGGACATAGGCAGTAGCATTTTCAAGCGAAGCAGAGGTCTGGGTCTGGAGATAGGCAGTAGTATAGTCAAGCGAAGCAGAGGTATGGGTCTGGAGATAGGCAGTAGCATAGTCAGGCGAAGCAGAGATCTGGGCCTGGAGATAGGCAGTAGCGTAGTCAGGTGAAGCAGAGGTCCGGGCTTGGAGAGAGTCAATAGTGAAGTCAGGCGAAGCAAAGTCAAAGTCCGTGTAGTCAATCCGAGGAATGATGCGAGGTAGGGATGAGGAGACATGAACCAGGAACAATGAGGAACAGGAATGCAAGGATGAGACGAATGTCTGGGAGGAGACCTGTTGCAAAGGCAATGCTAGGGAGCCTGAGCTTAAATGCTGTAGCTGAGTTGATGTCATCATCCAGGACTGCGGCTAGATTCCCGCCACGGTCCCTACTTAAGGATCAATGGTGAGCGCGCCTAGGGAGGGGTGCGGTGCGAGTAGCACCATCTCTCCACAGGCCATGCAGAGAGACCCGATGAGAAGTAGTAGCAGGACCTGGAACGCCGGGGACTGTGCAGGGCCAGAGGCAATGGGGGCGGCCCGAGGATGTAGCTGTCGGCCCACTGCTGCCAGCGAGGAGGAACCAGAGGCTGGGGTCATTGTAGAAAGATGAGGGGGCCATGCCACAGGTCTGCCCCAGACAGCACATGTAACAGTACCCCCCCCCCCCTTTATGCCCCCCTCTTGAAGGTCGGGGTTTGCCTGGATGGGCACGATGAAAGTTCAGGAGGAGGGATTTGTCCAGGATGTTCTGAACTGGTTCTCAATAATTGTCTTCGAGTCCATAACCCTCCCAAGAAAGGAGGTATTCCCCCCGGTGGCCCTACTGCGGACATCAAGGAATTCATGTACCTTGTATGTCATATCAGTCTCAGCCACCAATGGAGGTGGTTCAGGAGCCTTTCGGGAAAGACAGGACAAGACCACAGGTTTTAAACGAGATACGTGAAACGTATTATGTATTCCCAGTATAGGAGGCAGCCGAAGCTGATTTGTAATTGGTCCAATGCTTTGGGTGACCATAAAAGGGCCAATGTACCTTAGAGAGAACCTTTGAGAAGGTATTTTGAGCTGGATATAATGAGTACTTAACCAGACTTTCTTGCCAGGAAGGAATTCAGGAGCCAAGCGTCAGTGACTGTCAGCAGTTCTCTTGGCCCAGGAAGCGGCTTGACATAAGTGAAGATTTGTCTGTTCCCATAAAGCCTTGAGGGCATCCGCAGTAGCCTGCGCCACAGGGGACGATACCAGAAGTATGGGCAGTGGTGGTCATGGTTGCTTTCATTAGACGATGGAGAACGGTGACGTGCTTGTAGCAGTGGCAATCTGGGAGTTGTGAGAAAACTTGGGCGCAACTTCTCCGGCCCCACAATTGTCTGTACTGGTCACCTTGATCTGGGACTTCCGACCCTTTCCAGTTCTTGCTCTGGTGGATTCCGGAGCAGGAGGTAATTTCATTCTCAAGGATCTCGTTCAGCTGCTGGGTATAAAGACCCATCCTCTAGAGACCTCCTTGTTCATAGCGTATTTTTATGGAGAACCGTTACCCGGTCAAATATTCCTTACCACAGAACCAGTTCAATTGCGCACTGGTGCCCTGCATAAAGAAGAACTTGAACTGTTAGTATTGGAGAAATCCATCCATCCGGTAGTCCTAGGACTCCCCTGGCTTCAAAAGCACTCTCCCCAATTTAATTGGTGTTCATTGCAACTGGTGGAGTGGAGCCTAAATTCAGGAAGTTTCCCGGACGGACAGGACAGGTCTGTAGATGGTGGCCAGGTACTCTGGAATACAGACATAGACCAGTTTATCTCCGCCGGAGGTGCTCTTCCGGTGTCAGCCACCCACGACCCAACTGCATGGGCTCTTCCATCTTGGCCACAATAGAGACCCTACTCAGGGCAGGGCTGGTGGTTGGTGGCAAATGGGATTGAACCTGAGAGGGCTTCTTGGGCATCTGACTCTCCCGGTGACACTCTTGGAGACAGTGGTCAATTCAACCTGTCAAGTCTATAAGGTCCTCGAGAGAGGAAGAGAGCTCCCTTGCAGCCAGCTCATCCTTCAGCAGTGAGGAAAGTCCATCCAGGTAAAAGTTTGTAGGGAGTCTTCTTGCCAGGCGAGCTTGGAAACTAAAGTCCAGAACTCAATGGTATAGTCAAAGAGACTTCTTTGACCTTGATGAAGATGTAACAGGCTGGTGCTTGCTACGGCATGGCATACAGGATCATCAAAGTTCCGTCGAAACACACACACAAACTGAGATAACTCCCTTAGGAGGGAGTCCGATCATTCCCATAGGGGTGAAGCCCAAGTCAGCGCCTTCCCTTCAAGATGAGATAGAATGAAGGTGACTTTGGTCAGTTCCTCCTGGAAGACGGAGGGCTGCAGAGCAAATTGCATGTTGCATTGGTTGATAAACCCTCTGCAGAGTCTGGAGTCACCGTTAAAGCGTGGGGGCATTGGTAGGGCCAACAGGGCTCAAGGCATCGATGGTGATGGATGTGGATGAGGAGGAGCCAGCGTAGAAACAGAATTACTGGTGAGGGCATCAAGCCAGATATGGAGACGATTAATGGAGGAGGCCAATGCATCAAGCAACTGCTGCTGATCTTGTACTTTGGCTGCCAGGCCTGGGATGGCCTGGAGGGCACACGGCTCCACCAAGTCTATGGACTTTCAACTTGTTGCGTCGGAGGTGGACCCTTGGGCCGAGGTGGGGTTGCCGTAACTCGAGGGTAAGGACCTACAGGTAAGGACCTACAGGCGGAGTGGGCTGATAGAGGCAGCTGGAGCTTCACCTATACCAGCCCTCATTCCCTGCAGGTTGAGCCTTTGGGTACCAGTGACAGCAGGGCTTAGGTGGGCCTCTGTGTGTAGTTGAAGCAAGAGTTGATTCAGCACAGAGACAGCAGGAGAGAGATGGTACGGTCTCACTCTGGAATGGGTAATGTCCTGGAAACTCGGGCACCAATGCAATGGAGGCAGACATAGAGCACTCAAGCACAAGCAGGCCAAAGCCAGAAGAAACCCCATCCAGGGAGTAAGCTGGTGAGGTGTCCAAGGGCAGGCTTGAGTCAGGGCTGGTGGCAATCCAAAGGCAATGGCAAGGAAAGCTGTGGTCTGATCGCAGAGATAGTCAAGAGCGTAGTGTGGCAAGGCAGAGGTCTGATCATGGAGATGGTCAAGAGCATAGTCTGGCAAGTTAGAGGTCTGATCACAGAGATAGGCAGTAGCATAGTCAAGTGAAGCAGAGGTATGGGTCTGGAGATAGGCAGAAGCATAGTCAGGTGAAGCAGAGGTCTGGGTCTGGAGACAGGCAGTAGCGTAGTCAGGCAAAGCAGAGGTCTGGGTCTGGAGATAGGCAGTAGCGTAGTCAGGTGACGCAGAGGTCTGGGTCTGGAGATAGGCAGCAGCGTAGTCAGGCGAAGCAGAGGTCCAGGCTTGGAGAGAGTCGATGGCGAAGTCAGGTGAAGCAAAGTCAAAGTCCATGTAGTCAATCTGAGGAATGATACGAGGTAGGGAAGAGGAGACAGGAACCAGGAACAACGAGGAACAGGAACGCAAGGATGAGACGAATGTCTAGGAGGCAACGAGTACTCAAACAAACGAGGAGATCTGTTGCAAAAGCAACACTAGGGAGCGGAGCCTGAGCTTAAATACTGTAGCTGAGTTGACGTCATCATCTGGGGCCGTGGCTAGGTTCCCGCCACGGTCCCTACTTAAGGATCAATGGTGCGCGCGCGTGTGCCTAGGGAGGGGCAAGGTGCGAGTAGCAGCGTCTCTCGCGGACCATGCGGAGAGGCCCGACAAGAAGTAGTAGCAGGACTGGGAATGCCAGGGACTGTGGCAGGGTCAGAGGCACCTGGGGGTGGCCTTAGGACAGAGCTGATGGCCCACTGCCACCAGCGAGGAGGAACCAGAGGCTGGAGTCACTGTAGAAAGGTGAGGGGGCCATGCCGCGGGTCTGCCACGGACAGCACATGTAACAATAAGCAATTTTAATAATTCAGGATATCCCTGGGCAAGCAACCTATGTATCAAAACCCATGCTGCATTTTTTTAATCTTGCTTCTCAGAGCATAAATGCCTGATGCACAGAAATTGAATGATGGGTAGACTATCTCTAAGTTTCTTAGGATGATGGCTTTGATATCAGAGAGAAATGTTGCAATCTGACAGTTTGAGAAAGATATTTGTTTCACAAACCATCAGATCTCAAAAACTTTCATTGATACCAGAAGCATCTTATTAAAAAACATAAGACAGTCTACCCATCAGTCAATTTCTGTGCATCAGATGTTTATATTCTGACAAGCAGGATTTAGAAAATGCAGCATGGGGTTTGATACATAGGTTGCTTATCTGGGCGTATCTTCTATCATGTATTAAACTTGTTTATAAATGAGCATTATTTTCCAATTGGCAGTTATTGTTGTCTTCACAATGAAACTTTATTAAAGATGCTTTATTTGTGTATTACAACATTCCGACAAATCTGCAGCTATTGCTGATATTATCCGTTCTAATTAGAATGTCCAATTTCTACATGAGATCTTCAGATTTCTACCTTTAATTGCCTAAAATAGGGCAAAAATTTAGGAGACATTGTTGTACATTCTGAACTGTCTTTTATTAGAGAAAATAATACAATTGGAATTGATACTGGCCAAGATATGGGAAACTTTGCTTGTCATCAATGAATGCTCTGGATGCAATCTTTCTATTGAAGGCATCATATGGATGCATCCAACAACAGAGGAAGAAAATTATAAGCCCATCTACAATATGAATTTGTCAACTTGGGTAACTTATGTGACTGTTTATCCCTGTAAATTAATCTATGTGGGAAGAACTAAACAAGGTATTATGACCCGTACGATTGAGCACTGCAGTTGTGATGTCACACAAAAATTACAGGCTCCCATAGTATCCCACTGTGTACTACAAAAGCAACTCTTTACAGACTTACGATGGACTGTTTGAGAACATGTACTTAGTGTCTTTTATGGTGGAGAATGTTTGTTTCACCTTAAATTTCATTGAATAATAGCGGATTTTTAAATTATGCTCTGTTCAATCCTCAGGGTTGAATGAAGAACTCAAGTGCAAAGAACCAAGTACAAAGAGCTCCTGGCTCTCAGAGAACAAGTCCAATCTCTGCCATAGTGGCAAATCTAGAGTTGCTGAAGCAGGCAAAGGAGGAGAAATAGCCTAGTGGTTAGAGCAGTGGGCTATGAACCAGGAGACCAGTGTTCGAGTCCTGCTGTCACTCTTTGTGACCTTGGGCAAGTCACTTTACCCTCCATTACCTTAGGTACAAACTTAGATTGAAATCCCTCTGGGGATAGGGAAATACTTACAGTACCTGAATATAAACAGATGTGATATCTCAGATCAAACATCAGTATATAAATAAATAAAAAATATGGAACAAACCTAATAGACATAGTAGAGTGGACCCAACACCAGTCAAGCAACCCTTATCCCATTTTGGAGGAGCAAGATCCCTGACAGGAGATGTGTGCCCTTGCGGTGAAACTTCCTTACCCAGAGCCTGCCCAGGCCTGCACGCTTTCTTGAGACCACCAACACAATGGTGGTCTCTGAATGGTCCTCCGACCACTCCAAGCCCTTTTGGACTGCCGCTAGGGAGCGGCAGGAAGCAGCAAGCCGGACAGAGAATGTGGAACAAGACATGAAGACATCGGACGTGGCTAGGCAGATGAAGACATCAGACATTGAAGACTCAGGACGTTGCAGGACAGACGAAGACTGAAGGCATGGCAAGGTATGGACAGGCAAGGCAAGGTAGGTTAAGGCATGGCATAACAAGGCAAGAATAAAACCAATGGTTAAAAGTCCGGAACCTCCAGGCAGACAATGTCCATTTTGTGCAGAGTCAAGGACCACACAAGAAGACATCAGAGCCACGGAAATCCAAGGACAGGAACGGGCAGTTGGCCAGATCTCTCAGGCACCCTACATAGTCCAGCCGGACTGGTTGCGGATTACACCGAAGGACAGGACCTCTCCAGGGAAGGAAGACATCAGGCAAGAACATCAAGGCAAGGCAGACTTCAGGGTTATGAACATCAAGGCAGACTGATGAGGGAAGAGATGACTCCTCGGCGCCGTCTGATGGAAAGGCCCACCAGCACCCTACACACCTCAGCCGGGGTGGTCGCGGACCACTGGGCCACTACGCACCCTACCAGCCCAGCCGGGCTGGTCACGGACCACGAGGGACGGGTCAGGTGGAGCTAAAGACATCTGGAAAAGGCGGACATCTGGACATCAGGAACAGGTGGACATCTAGACATCAGGAACAACAAAGAAATGCAGAGACTGGAACATGGAACACAGATGAAGACACGGGATCCCACACGGAACAGAGTGCCTGGGAGGAGAAGCAGACGAGGTGTCCTAAGGAGGACTTACTCCTTGCGAAGGCGAGGAAGGACTGATCTAAGGAGCCTTTTGTAGGCTGAAGAGGTGGATCCAGGAAGTGACATCGTCCAGGACACACTCCCTTACTGGCCCTACAAGAAGTGCAGAGAGAGGCAGCCCCACACCTTAGGAAGGCAGGAAGGGAAGCAGCAGAACCCTGGACAGTGGCCCTGCTGTGAGAGGAGGAGCCAGAGCTGAACAGTGCAGGCCCCGACGTGGGAGGCAGCTCCTTGCCGCTGAAAACCAAGCCTCAGGCCTGCCAGGAGACAATGTGGATGGCGGGTCCTGCCACGAGGGAACATCGGGGATCCAGGCACTTCCCCCGGAGGGGGGCAAGGTAACTACAGCGGCCTCCAGGCCACATGGAACGCTGTCGGTGGCCTCCTGGCAACACCGGGAACAGCAGTGTGGCTCTGGCCACTCAGGGAGAGTTTCAGCGGCCTCCGGGCCATGCAGGAAGTCTCAGCGTGGCTCCAGCCACGAGAGAGAGCCCTGGCTTGGCTCCAGCCACGCCGGCAAGATGGCGGCCTCCTGCCACTGCAGGAACCCCAGCACGGCTCCTGCCGTGCCATAAACGAATTTGGGGGTTGGGCCGCTGGCCTGAATAAAGGTGAGAGCCTGCTTGCGGCCTGCCATGAGCAGGATCACAACAGGTGCGGCAGGAAATGATCCTGTAGCTAGTTGCTGCCCTGCAGGTGATGCCTTGTCCTCTCACACCGAGGAAAAAATGAAACAGATAAGTATGAGAGAAAAAATGAGTGAAGCTTGCTGGGCAGACTGGATGGGCCATTTGGTCTTCTTCTGCCGTCATTTCTATGTTTCTATGGATGTGTCTCTAGAGCTATGTGCATAGGAAGGAAGGGTTAGGATGGCCTTAACATAGACCTGATCCTTAGTGGAATAGATGATTTGGTGCAAGAGATAATGGTTTTCAGGGCTACTTGGCAATAGTGATCATAAATTGATTACATTTGACTTGCTAACTAGAGGGAGGACACTAAGGACAACTACTGCAATAGCATTTAACTTTCAAAAGACATACTATGATAAAAAGAGAAAAAATGGTTAGGAAAAGACTGAAAGGAATGGCTGCATTGGGATGAACTACAAGGTGTAATTCAAATACACCTTGTGGTCCCTCCTAAGGTAGCCCTTTGGGCAAAACATGGTTGCCATGTCAGGGAACATTATTCTGTTTTAATTGACTTTGTTTTAATTCAAGAAGTTATGGAGTTTCACCATTTCAATATAGGCTAATGGGTAGATTTTGTAAGGGGCACGCACGTCCATGTGCACGCGCTTCCCGGCATGCACACATGGACAGGCCGATATTCTAACATGCAGGTGCTGGTGCGCGCATGTCATGAAATCAGCGGCCTGTGCGCAAATGCACACCGGATTTTATTATCTGCGAGCACATGTGTGTGTGTGGCGCATGCATGGGGGATAAAATTGTGCAAATTCGTGCGGCGATGCATCGCAGGCTTCCTCAGTTCCCTCCCAGTCCACTCCAATTAAGGAGTGGACTGGGAGGGAACTTCCCTACCCCCAACCCTAACCTCCCTTCCCCTTCCCCTCTTCTCTCCAACCCCTAAATCTACATTTTTTTTTAACCTTTTTTGGTCAACTTACTTCAGCTCACGGGCTGAAGTAAGTAGCATGCGCCGGCACACGAGGCTCCGGGACAGCGAACAATGTAATTCCAACAGAGCTCTCTAGATGTGAATGACTATCTTGGCACCGGAACAGCATCAAGTGATCTAATGACTTATGTCATGATGATTATAACCAGGTGAGCACATGTAAGGACATAAGGACATAAGATAGTCATTCACATCTAGAGAGCTCTGTTCAAGTTATAGAAGGGAGAATCACTGCTATTTCTAGTCAGATAATTTGTTTCTTATACCCCTAGTAACAGCACAAGGGACTTGCTGCCTCATGTCTAGCTGCCATACTCCTAGTACCATTAAAAGAGAACCCTTAGAGTGATAAAAAAAATACTTGTATCTAAACACAATCTCACTGACATACAGAAAATACACAAGTTTTTAGAAGAAACCCATTTAACACAATGAGACCTCATATAAAAAGCACCAGGACTACACAATATAGTCTTGTGCATATACGCTCTAATTTGGAGAACTGGCAGACAAATTTGAGTACTGTGGGCAATTCTGGTTGCCGCATCTTGAGTACTGTGTGCAATTCTGGTTGCCGCATCTCAAAAAAGATTTAGTTGTACTAGAAAAGATTCAGAGAAGGGTGACCAAAATGATAAAGGAGATGGAATGGCTCCCCTTTTAGAAAATGTGTAAGGGGAGGTGGACCCCTGTGCTGTGGTGTGGTTGGCGCAACCTAGAAAGTGAACCCTCTAGGTCCACACTGGCAGCAGACAGATGAATCCTGGGATAGGACTGAGCTTCATCTACACCAGCTCCTTTACCCACAGGTTGAGTCCTTGGATTCTGGGGGCCAGCAGGACTTAGGCAAGGGTCCCTCAGGGTATGGCAAGATGATGAGTCTGGAGTCAGGCTGGGTCAGGGCAGGAGGCAATCGATAGTGGTTAGTGTCTGGGTCAGAGTCAGAGTCAGAGTCAGGCGGCAAGCAAGAATGGTAAGTGTCCAGGCCAAGGGCAGTAGCAGGCAGCAGGCAAGACATAGTCAAGGACCAGGAAGGGGTCAAATCCAAGTAGTCAGTCCGAGGAGAATGCGGGGCAAAGGAAGGTGGAATGATGAGACAAGGAGACTGAATGAGATGAGACAGGCTGGAGAGACTTGGTAAGGCAGGCTGGACATGATGAGGCAAGACAGACTGGAGAGACAAAGCAGGGCAGGCTGGACTTGATGAACTAAATTCTGTTTGTAAAGGCGGTATATAAACATTTTTAAATAAATAAATACATGATGAGGGAAGGCAGGTTGGGGAGATAAGGTGAAGTAAGGAGTCAGGAAATCTGGCAACACACACTGCTTGGACAGAAGGTGACCTATTGCTGAGGCATCTGCTATTCTTCTGAGGAAGCCTTATATAGCAGGTAGCCAGAGATGTCATTGGGAGACCCTTTCCCACCAAGGGCTCTTTAAATGACAGGACTTCAGGAATACACATAGCTAGCGAGAGTTGGGGGTGGTGCTGAATAGTGGTGTCCCCTGCTACTCATAGCAATGGTCAGAGGCTGTGGTATCCAGGCTGCAAAGAGATACCAGTGGCATCAGGGTGAGTGAGATGGCTTGCGGGGCCATCCCATAAGCTGCCGTGTAGGGCTGTTCAGTTTGGAGAAAAGACAGCTGAAAGGGGATACGATAGAGGTCTACAAAATCATGAGAGGACTAGAAGGGGTAAATGTGACTAGGTTATTTACTTTGTCTGATAATACAAAGACTATGGGGCACTCCATGAAATTAGCAAGTAGCCCACTTAAAACAAATCAGAAAAAAATATTTTTCACTCAACGCACAATTAAGTTCTGGAATTCAATGCCAGAGGATGTGGTTAAGCAGTTAACATAGTTGGGTTTAAAAAGGTTTGGACAAGTTCCTGGAGGAGAAATCCATAAACTGCTATTAATCAAATTGACTTGGATGATAACTTTCAAAGTAGTGCACGAATGCACATGTGCACATTTGCCAGCCCACTCCCAGGGATATGGTCATTTTATAATATACACAGAAATATGCACACATGTTATAAAATAGCCTGACTACGCGCATATGTGCACCTAGTTTTAAGTGGATGCATGCCTACAAGCACAAATGCCACTTCTACAATGTAAGTAGGGGAATTTTAAAAAGCATGTGTGCCTACACCATTGCCAGTTTTCCCAGTTCATTCCCAGTTTGCTTAGTTAAGGGATAGGACTTCCAAATCCACCTAGTTTAATAGCCTCCCTTCTCCCTTGTTATCCCCGACCTTTAAAATCCCTCTGATCTGCCTAGAATTGTTTGTTTTACACGTCATCCACAGCAGAAGTAAAGTTAAACAGCAAGGGACCCTAGCCTGCGCCAGTGCACATAAATATTTACGCACACATTTCATGGTAAATCTCAGACGCCCATGCCCAGCACCAGACCATGTCCACACCCCATGCCCTTTAAAAAATGTTTCATTTGTATAAGCAGCGGCATGAATGAACATATTATGGTGACTTTCAAAATCCGCTCGGTGCATGCCAGCCCAACATATTTGTGCATCCCCTAATTGATGCACGTATTGGGCTTCTAAAACTCACCTGTTAGAGAATAGCCACTGCCTATTGCTGGTATTAGTAGTATAGGATTTCTTTACTGTTTGGATATTTGCCAGGTACTTGTATCCTGGATTGGCCACTGTTGGAAACAGGATGCTGGACTTGATGGACCCTCAGTCTGACCCAGTATGGCAACTTCTTAGGTATTTATGGTATGGGGGCAGTGTCCAATTGTGGATTGGAAACTTGTTAATTGATAGAAAACAGAGAGTAGGCCTAAATGGTAAATTTTCTCAATGGAGAAAGAAGAATAGTGGAATGCCCAAGAGATCTGTTCTGGGACCACTGCTTTTTACCAAATTTATAAATGATCTGGAAATGGGAACAACGAGTGAGGTTATCAAATTTACCGATGGCACAAAATTATTCAAAGTTGTTAAATCACAAGAGGATTGTGAGAAACCAAAACTGAAAGACTGGGCATGCAAATGGAAAATGAAATTTAATGTGGACAAGTGCAAAGTAATGTACTTAGGGAAGAGTAACCCAAATTATAGCTACACGATGCAAGGTTCCATATTTGGAGTCACCATTCAGAAAAGGATCTAGGCATCACTGTTGATAATACATTGAAATCTTCTGCTCAGTGTGCAGCAGCAGCCAAGAAAGCTAGGGACTATTAAGAAGGGAATGGTGAATAAAACAGAGAATATCATATAATACCTCTGTATCACTTCATGGTGCGACGTAATCCAGTATTGTGTGCAGTGTGTTCACCTCATCTCAAAAAAGATACAGAAGAATTAGAAAAGGTACAGAGAAGAGCAAACAAAATGATAAAGAGGCTGGAATGATTTCCCTATGAGTAAGTGCTAAAGAGGTTAGGTCTCTTCAGCTTGGATAAGAGAGGGCTGAGGGGAGGTATGATAGAGCTCTATAAAATAATGAGTGGAGTAGAACAAATAAACATGAATTGGTTATTTGATTTTTCAAAAAGGACAAAGACCAGGGGATACACAATGAAGTTACTAGGTTATACATTTAAAACAATAAGAAAAAATACTTTTTTACTCAACGCATAATTAATTAAACTCTGGAATTCATTACCAGAGGATGTGGCAAGAGCTGTTAGTGTAACTGCATTAAAAAAAGGTTTGGACAATTTTCTGGAGGAAAAGTCCATAAACCATTGCTAAGTTGGAGCTGCAGAAATCCACTGCTTATCCCTGGGATGAGCAGCATGGAATCTATCTGCCCCTTGGGATCTTGCCATGTACATGTGACATGGATTGATCACTGTTGGAAACAGAATACTAGGCTTGCTGGACCTTTGGTCTGACCCAGTATGGCAACTTTTATGAACTTATGTTCATCTTAAGTGCAGAATAAACCAACTGTATATAAGGAATGGATGCTGCTATTTTAGTGTGTAGCTTATTTTTCATTTAGGACCTAGGTAAAGCATATCAGTGAGAAGCAAGGCAGAGTCAGATAACGGAAAAATAATTAAGAATCACTGAAATTGAGCAGCAGCATTGTGCAGAGTTATATACTGGAAAACCCTATAGTTCTGTAATTTTACAAGCAAGTGTACTTTTTTTTTGGCTTCTACTGTTGCTCATCAATTACAACATATTTCACAGGTTTTGTAATTTCTCACTCACTTGACAGCATAGCTGTATCATGCATTTGTTCCTGTCCTGTTGATGACCTTAAGAAACTCTTGACCAATTTAAGTTTAATGAAGCTGCACTCACAAAAATGCAGCTTTTTGACCGCACTATCCAGATTTAATACGTAATACGTTAGAGCCCGTTTATATGGTAGGATTAGTGCTTCCAGGGGGGAAATAAACAGATGTATTTACATGGGTAACCCCTCCCTGTTTAATGTAATTTCTACCTTTCGTTATGATGTAAACCAATATGATGTGTATTTTAATTTTATTTTAATTTATTTATTTTTAATTTTTATATACCGAGGTTCTTATAGAGACTATAAATCACTCCGGTTTACATATAACGATAAACTGCCCAACAGAGATAAGGGGCTTTACATAGAACAGTGGCACATATGGAACAATATAACTGGATGACAATTTAACATAATGATAATAAAAAATATAGTATAGTTTAACATTGTAATTAATAATATTATGTAATATAATCTGTATAATTTAACTATTTAACTTGGATATAGTGACATATTAACCATGCCAAATATAAATAATAAGATAAAATGAATTTTTGAACTTAGAAATTGTAGTCCAGTTGCAGAGGAAAATATAAATAATAAGATTAATTTTTAGAACTCAAAGATTGTTGTCCAGTTGCAGAGACCTGAAGGTAGGACTTGGTATGGTGACCATAATTAGGGGATACTTCTTATTTGGGAAGACTTTCCGTCTTGGTAGGATTGTGAGTCGGTATAAAATGTCGGTATTTAATGTCGGTATAAAAAAGCTGTTAAATAAATAAATAAAATAAACATTGAAATGAGGTCTGATTATTGACCCCTCTCAGCGAGGATAAAAGTACGCACGATTACCTGCTCAAAAAAAGGGAGGAGTTAGATCAGGTGAGGAAATGTACATACAGATTTTTATTTTGATACCTTGGTGAATAAATTCCGGTATGCACTTTTTGCCTGCTTCAGTGCAGGTACAAAGTACATGACTACTATATACCCATCTTGTGTACATCAGAGGAATCTTGAAAGGGAAACCTCATGAGGACTGCAAGTTCATTTTCCCCATGGAGCTCATGTATCAGTGGATCATACAGACCCGTGGGTACAATGTACTAGGGGGTCTAGAAAATCTGATAGGGCTATTATCAATATCCTCTCCAATGTAAAGCTTTACATTGTGGGTCATCATAAAACCTGCCTGGAACTTCAGACTTTCTATTTCAGAAACAAATCTTGGTGGGTCCGTATAATATTTCAAAGCCAAATTGTCAACACATTTCTCCGTATTAATTATTTACATGGTTAACATAGAACAATCAAATTTATAATCATCAGACATTACCTTCAACTTGTCAAAGTACAGATTAAGGTGAATTTTAAAGCCTGGCAAGCTCATCAATTACGGGATGCATGAATATGTTGGTCCAGCATGCATTTGAGTAGATTTTAAATTGGCTTCAGGTGTAAAATCTGGCTTTTATGCGATAGCCGGGCCTTGCATGCACCAAGCCAATGTTCCACAAGGCCTGGCCACGTGCATAAAGGCCGATATGTGCACAAGTGCCGGCCTTCCTGCAAAAAGTGGGCCGAGGGGGTGGGGCAGGCTGGGATAGCGCCATTGTTTGCTGTCCCGGAGCCTCGTGCGCCATCCAGCTGCCGGCACGCACAACTTACTTCAGCTTGGGAGCTGAAGTAAGTTGTAGAACAAAAAGAAAAAAAAAACCAGGTAGGATTTATGGGGAAGAGAGGAGAGGGGAAGGAGAAGGGAGGTTAGGTAGGGGGTTCAGGAAATTACCTCCCAGTCTGCTCCTTAATTTGAGCAGACTGGGAGGGAACTGGGGAAGGCTGGTATGCATTGTCGTGTGAAAATTGCGGAAGTCTCCCCCCGCTTGCACGCAGCGCCCGCACACGTGCGCGTGGATTATAAAATCCGGCACGCATGTGTTCGCAGCCCACGTATTTTATAACATGTGTGCACCGGCGTACACATATTATAAAATAGGCGCGTCCATTTGTGCATGCAGGGAAGCGTGCGCGCAGGGACGTGCGTACACACCTTTAAAAATCTACACCATTGTGAGTATTTTAAAAGCCATCCGAGTATACGCATATCTCCCGCTGCGCGTACAAATTAATAGTTCCAAAAAAAGGGCGTGATGTGGGTGTGGTCTGGGTGGAGCGTGGGCATTCCTGATTTTGAAATAGAAAATTGTGCATAAATACTTATGTGCACTGATGGCGTGATGGAAACCCCTGCCACGTAACTTACTTCTGCTATGGATGAGGTGTAACTTATAAAACAAAAAACTCTAGATAGATCAGTTGGATTTTAAAAGTCGGGGCTAACGGGAGAAGGGAGGCTATACTGGTAGTAGCGTCGGCACACGTATCTATTAAAATCCCCCCACTTACTGCATGCACATGTACCCATGTTCAGGCTATTTTATATGCGCACATATACATGCATATATTATAAAATGGCAGCGTCCCTGGATACGGGCTGACAAATGCACATATATAAGTGCCTGCGCGCCAGTTTTAAAGTTACCATCATTTTCTGTAATTTATTTATTTGATGTATTAATTTATTTACTTACACTTGGTTATCTACATAAGAACATAAGAAATTGCCCTGCTAGGTCAGACCAAGGGTCCAACAAGCCCAGCATCCTGTTTCCAACAGTGGCCAATCCAGGCCATAAGAACCTGGCAAGTACCCAAACACTATTTGCTCTTTCCAAACAAACCTTGAGGTGTGGTACTATAAAATAAACAAACAATTTACAAAACAGCAATTCAAAATTAATGAACAAAATATAAATGCACATCAGATGGCAAAACCTCAGGTGCTGCAGATACTGTAAATTCTTTAATCTGAAAATGCCTGATGAATGAGTCACACTTTCATCCTTTTCAAAAATCAAGATAAGAGAATTTGGTTCTACAAAATAATATAGAGCAGATTGTCATATAGGGCCTCATTTTCTAAAGTATCGCAGGCCTGCGATACTTTAGGTAATGAGGGGCGGGGGGCCGAAACGGGGGGGCGGGCCTGCGCTAGCCGGCAGCGATCGCACCGTCGCGGTGCGATCGCTGCCGGTTTCGTACCCAATAGCGCCACCATAGAAGGTGTAGCTATTGGGCGCGAACTCGGACGCGAAAAGGGCCTTACCTTTTCGTTGTCCACGGCGTCTTCGCGGAGTCGGCCCCGGTGACTCCCCGACTCCTCCTCTTCTGGGGCCGACCCCACCCCCATTTTGGTGTCGCACGTGATAAGGGACGTTTCGCATGCAAAAATAAGGCCCATAGTTTCCAATGTTATCACCTAAAATGCCTCTAGCAGTGACTGCTGCAAAAATCGTAGCTCTCTTTAAGGCATAAAATAATGCAATATGATTGAACTGCAAAAGACTAGGTACAATGGCTGTCATGTTTGGTGAGAGCTATTTGCTTCACTTTCTTTCATTTTTTTTTATTTGCAAATATTTAAATAATAAATCCATCATTTGGATATTTCTCTTTACATCCTGTAGGAACCCGTAGAGTCCAACTTCTTGCATGCTCTGCATGCATGGAGTTTCTGCATCCACTTAGCAACTTTTAAACAATATCATAAGAAATTGTCAAGTCATATTAACTTGGTCGGTCAAAATGAGAATTCTGTCCCACAAGGCTAAATGGCAAATTAACTCAATGTCTGTTTGAGGCTACTTTGTATTGTTGACACAGTTTCAGCATTATTGTTATCTGCTCAGAGTTCAAAACACAGAAAACATCTGGAACCTGGCAATAAATGAATTAATAGTGTGCCATTTCACTGACCATTGAGTTGGAACTGTTTGCTTTCAGTGTGGTTTTCAGGATGCTCCTTAAGGAACATTTTCTGGATTGTTCCAAATAAAATAAACATGCTGTCTATTCTGTTTACACTGAGGGAACACTTATTGATTGATTTATCGATTACATTTTTTTAAATGCCTGATTCCTAAAACTTCAAGATGGGACAAATGGTATGATGGTGTTCTGTCTGCCTGTCTTTATGTCCATTTGTTCTCTTGTTATTTTTTTTTTTATCTAGTTTAGCAGTTTACTTATTTTATTTATTTTATACATTTTATAAACCACAAATCACGAATAAAATTGAACTCAGCAGTTTCCTATCTTCCCAGTTTTGCTTGCTGTGTCCTTTATTTTATTGACTGATTTATTCTGAGCTTTTATCTATTCAGGGTTTATGTTGTTCATTTCAATTCTAGAGCTTCTTTATGTCTTCCTCTTTGCTTATCTTAAATGCTGGATTAGACAGGGTTACAAATGATGGCTAAGGACCATAGTACCTTCTTTGATAAATGTAAACCATCCCATTTGTAAAGATCCTTATCCTTTCAGATGCATTCCTAGTTACTAGAGTACCTAAATCCTCACTGTGCCAAATTTCCAACCATGAATTTCAATTCTGTGTGATGGCAGTTCCTTACATAAAGCTTTAGCAAATCTTAGAGGATCCAGCTCAGAAAATGTTGGTTTTTCATGGCCTAGCTAATTAATGTTTGCCCTTGTTTTATTGAATTAAGTAAAATATATTATACTGCTTTGTACTTACTCTGATTAGCAATAACTCTTAGAAATGAAGAAACTGGAGACAAGTTTTAGCTAGTTTCAGCCAGTTCAGACTAGATATTGTTTCTCACTCAGAAAATTTGGGTTTTTGCTACAAATAGTTGGTTACATAGGTAAAATTATTATTCATAATGGACAGAAACTACTAAAAACAAGATAACTAATAGAGCTATTATTAGAAGCTAATATATTGAGAGTAAGACCATCCAAAATGCAAAGCTACAATTAATAACGCCCAGGCACCTCTCCTGAGGCAGGCGTTAATTTCTGAGAGTAAAATGTGCTGCTTGGCCACAAGTCCCGCCACCTACCTCGGGGATGGTCCAGGCCACTACGGCATCTGTTCGGCCTACACAGGCCTGCCTGGTTTCATTCTCCTTGAGGGACACGCCGTCTATGCTTCGGAGCTAGCCCCGCCCCCTAGGCGCACCAACTCCACTCCTGGCCTTGCAACAAGGTTCACTCTTCCTAGAGTTGCTAGTTGCTGTTCCTGGCTTCTGACTTCGGCTTTCGTCCACTGGTTCCTGACTTTGGCTTTCGTCCAGGAGGTCTTGCCTAAGTCCAAGCGGCTCTGGTCCTCACGAGCCCCTCTCCGGGGGACCGCGGGCTTTCAGTGGTGAAGTTCGGTTGGCTTCCTGGCTCCAGCTCTGCTCTCCTCTATCCTCTGGAACTCCTCCTCCGACACCTGCCCACAGGAGACTGCTCATAAGTCCAAGTGGCCCGGGTCCTCACGGGCTCCTCCTGGGGGAGACCTCGGGTCTCCAGTGGTGAAGATCTTCCTGGTCTCCTACCTGTGCCACCTCTTAGCTTCAACATCCACTGTGGGCCTTCCCACAGTGCGTCATCATCTGTCCTAGTCGGCTCTAGGGTCCACGAATTCAAACATTCACAACCTGACTGGAAGGTGTTGCCTCAGTTTTTTTGTAGTGTGTTGAAGATTTTTTAATTGTTTACTTAATAGCATTTTTGGTACTAAATCCCCTGGTCATGTCCCATGGACAGAAACTCCCTCTGCTCTGGGAAAGATTAGGATGGCCAGAGTGACTGGTTTGAGAGAGAGAGATTTTTGAGGGAAAATATTTTATATTTTGTTTTGGGAGAAGTTTGTTGCTGCCCTTCCTGTCTGAATAGGGAGGACAGCTGTTTTTCCCTGCTGCCTGGACTTTTCATCCTGAAATATTCCTATTACCATCTGAAGAGGAAAACTGTGGGTAAGACTTACTACTCAACAGGAAACCTCCCACTGGAGTCTCTGCCCCTCGGAAGAAGAGGTTTGAGAGTTGTGAAGACTCAGAAGTACATTTGGAACTCAGGTTTCATCTGAGAAGGGATTCTGCAACACCTAAGAGGACCCTGGCCCAACTGGGAGACTTCTCATTCTAAGTCATGGAGGGTGAGCCTATTTCAGGACTGAATACTGTGGAGCATGTACACAGAGACAGAAAGAGAGACGTGAAGTTGGGACATGGATGTAACCAGAATCAAGCATGTATGGTGCCAGCTGATTGTTTAGGAATATCTGCAGTGAACTTTAATTATGGAATACCCAGCCAGAATATCCATCCTGTTTATTCAGCAAGTATACCTGGTGAAGAGGTTTCCTCCCTACACCTTGGGCCAGGAAGGTCTATCTTTTGCTCCTTTCAGAGAATCAACGCCCCAAGATGGTATATACTTTGTGACTATGCTCAGGGACTTAGCCCTGGAACTGAGCATGACCCCCCTTGCTTCCTTCCTAGGTAATGCCAGAAGAGGGGCTATAGTTTACCACTCCTTAAAGCAGTGGCAATTGAAAGACAAATGATTTCCCTCTCATCATAGTTATCACCCAGTTTTATACTCCTCAACATAAAGTCCCCTACAGTAGGATAATGCACTTTTTAAGTTTTTCATTTCATTTAGTTTGTTTAGTTTCTCTTTATTCCATTGTTTTCATTTCTTTTGTTGCTTATTTCATTTATTTTAAAACAAAAACAAACCAAAATATGAAACAAGAAGAAAAGAGAATCTGTGGATCTAGGCCTTACCCCAACTTTAAAAATAAAAGTTCATGTTGGCCAGGCACTACCTCCTCGAGTCTTTCCCTGCAAATCTTTACTCCATCTGTGAGTCTTTAGTGGGCAGGACTAATCCACACTCAACCATTTCTGATTTCAAATTTGCCACCTGCCAACCTGAGGCTGGTGCCATCTTGTTGGACAGCAGAATCTACTTATAACAAAATGGTTCCAGCCTTGAGTCAACCAGCAATTGTTTTGAAAACCAACTGTGGTGAGGCAGGAGTGATTGAACACCCAAAGATGGGGTAAAAACAAAAATGGCATGGAGAGATCTTGAGGGCTGCAAAGGATGACATTGAGCTGGGGAGGGGGGGGCAGTCTTTATTTTAATGACAGGGGGGGGTGGGGGGAGGTTCCGCAGTAGATAACTGCACATCTAATTTTATTTAATGAAATGAGAAATGAACAAAATTGTGTTTCATGTATGTGGGAATAGTGGTAAAGTTGCAAAGGAGAAAGAGCTAAGGTACTGTGAGAATCTCTTTGTACTCCTTGTACGTTGAGTGAACAAGATATATTGGTTTTGTTTACTTTCATAATACTCTCAGTGTGGGCAATACATTCGTAATCATGTTTACTTATTGGCTCTGCCAAGTTAAGAAGCATTCCATGATTTTTGAAGTACCAATGCCATCTGGTGAATCTCTAAGAGCAAGACCACTGGCTCCATAGATAAGAATGGTATCCACCATGACTTCAATGTTATGACTTCATGTATTTCTTTGTATTTCAATGGCCTGCTGGAGACCATCATCAGTTGTACAATCCTCACCTAAACATCTTCTAAAGTCTTTCCAGACCATGAAGGACGTGTGATGTTCCAAGCAGTTTTCATGTTCAGGAATTCTAGGATTTAAATGCTTCCAGTCACTGAAACTTCTGGTGGGATTTGCTAGAGCAGGGGTCAGTTTTGTCTATTTGGCCAACAGAATGCAAGGAGGAAAAATAGTACAAAATTCCTGAAGTTTAGCTGTAAGAGATGCCATGTTACTTTCCCCTTTCAGAACAGCTTCATTGAAATAATCTTTACTGAAACTCCTCCTTCCTTTGATGTAGACAGAGAATAATCTGCTTTAATGACTTGTATGGGATCATTTTCTAAAGTAGTTAGTAAATGTTGAAGTCAATATTCAAAAGCTGCTTAGACAGAAAACTCACTGATAGATCCAGTGCTGGAGCCCTGGGAGCAGGAAAATTCTTACCCCACTCCCTTCAGGGGGGGAAATCCAAGGTTGGGGGCATGAGGGCTGGTACATACAAACTATTGATGGGTGGATGGCAGGGTTGGAAGCCAACCCAATTGGAAGCATGAGGAAACCAGGAAGGGGTGATGGGAGTGACCCGCCACACTTTTGCATTACATTGGGAGGCTTTGGGGGTGAGAGTTGCAAGGCCTGAAAGGACCAGATGTTATTTTTGGAGGATGAAAGGTGAGAAAGGCTGTAGGCCCCTTTAGGTTTTGGTTTTTTTTCAACTTTGACAGTGCTTCTTACCTGGATACCTTTAGAAGATACCCAGATTAGTAGCAAATTATCCAGCCACACAAGGCCGTAAAACTTAAAAATCTAAATGATTACATTCAAACATAGGGGGTCATTTTGAAAGGCTTATCGCATGTAATAAGCCTCTATTGCATGCGAAAAGGCCCTTTTCGTGTGTGATAGCATGTGGGGGCGGAGTCGGGGTGGCGAGGGGAGGAGTTGGGGCAACGAGGAGGCGGACTCGGCAGTGTCTTCGCTGGCGGCGATAAGGTTAGTAACGTTATCGTTGCCAGTAGCGCGCCCAATAGCACCACCTTTCACGATGGCGCTATCGGGTACGAAAGCTGGCAGAGAAAACACCGCGGTGGTGCAAAGGCTGCCAGCTTTCGCAGGCCTGCCCCCCACTTTGCCCCCCGCCCCTGTTTTCGCTGTATTCACCATTCTGCTATAGAATGGTGAATCCAGGCTATAGCTGGTTAGTTTTTAAGTTATCCAGCTTCATGTAGCCAGATAAATTTAAGCAAGTATATTCAGATGGACATTTATCCAGCTGAATATACAGGACAATTTATCCAGCTATCGTGAGCTGCATAATGTATCAACTAAATGGCTTCATGAACATGGACCTCATTGTGCAGGATCTCTGAAGGCAATTTTTTATAGGGCTAGAGCCTTATTTTTGTTGTTGTTGTTTCTGCCTGCTCTTCATTTACTAGTGCTATCATCACCTTCCTCACCTACCATGGCTGAAAAACTCACTGCCACAAATATGAGATGTTGCAGAGGTAAATATCTTTAAAATCACCATCGCCTATACTACAGAGATAAATACCTTTAAAAATTAGAGCTATTTATACTCCTTAAGTGTATGTATGACTATATTTTTTTATTTTACTTATAATATCACCTTATAATCTGTACCTTGTGGTGCAAGCTTTGGGGCTGCCACACACTGATTATTGCAATGCTCTCTAAGGTGGTTTGCCTAAGTATATGAAACATGTGATGCAATTGATCCAAGATGCAACTGTTAGGATGGTATTTGGTTTACAGGGAAATGTTGGTACCACTCCCTATCTGAATGATTTGCTCTGACTCCTGTTGCACAAAGGATTAAATTTAAACTGTTGACATTAATTCACAAGGCTATACATCTGGCTACATTTTGTTTGAAAGATATTGTAAACGGTTATGTACCAAACCATGCTTCTCAGCATTTATTAACTGAACTGGCATTGTCTGATGCTTATTTGACAACTACTAGATCTAAAGCATTTTCTATACTGGACCCAGAGCTTTGGAACTCTTTGCCATATGAGATATGCAGTGAAAGAGATTCTTTAAGGTTTAGAGAGAAGGTGAAGACATATTTGTTTGTAGAAACTTTTAGTTGATATTGTTTTTAGACTGTAGCACTGTATATTATTTTAATATGTTTGTATTTTTGTAATCCGCATTGCTAAAGTGGAAATGTGGAATATAAATCAAATAAATAAATATGTACATTTCAAGAATTTTTACTCGCTCCCCTACTGGAATATTTGGCTCAAAGTACAGGATTGCTGAGTATTTTTCATACATAAGGATTAATAAATAAGCATGATACATTAGACAAAATACAGGAAACATAATATAGATATAGATACAGATACTGGGTAAGAAATAAATCTGGTAGTAATAAGGTAGAGTTTGAGTATTACTGGAGTGATCATGGGGATGTTTGTCATCTGGACACAAAGATGAGAAGAAGACTGATGATTTTTGGCTAAGGATGATAGGCTTGGCCGAAGGCAAACAAGCCAACTCCAGTTTAGTAATCAGATCCAAATTTTGTCTGAAATTCACGACTGGGAGTAGTCTTAGACTCTTCTTTGTCAATGAAGCCTCATGTTAGCTGCGTATCATATGCCGTCTTTTATAAGTAAAAACTATTGAAACTGGTACACCCTTTTTTGCCCAAGGGACTATTTAGGACAACTTCAATCGTTGGTCTTGAGTCACCTTGACTATTGTGCAACTTTGCTGATGGGTCTGCCAGACAACTTGCTGAGAACATTACAATTATTGCAAAATGCTGCAGCATGGATTTGTTTGGGTTTTCCTAAACATTAGCATGTATCATCTACCCTCCAGTATCCTCATTGGTTACCAGTAAAATTTCGGGCAAAGTTTCATCTGATGGTTAAGGTACTTAAGGTGCTGTGTATAAATAAAATGCTATCATATTATACCCCATGTAGAACTTTGCATTCACAATCCATGAGTTTATTGAATGTGACATTGGTGAAAAAGAGTAAACTATCTTGGACTCGATCCAGAGCTTTTTCTTTTGTCACTCCAGCATAGTGGAATAATTTGCCAGTTGAGGTGAGAGGAATGCAGGATGTGAAAGACTTCAGGAAGGGAGTAAAAAAATCTTTATCAAGAAGCATATGATCTTAATGAGATGTGTTAATTTTCTGTAATGTTTTACGTAATTTATGGGTGTTATTTGTTATATTTATTGATACTTATGTGTTATATATATACTTATGTGATTTGCCCTGGACAAATTTAAAATTTGGAAGTTGTGGAATCTAAGTATTTTTTAATTAATAAATAAATAAGAGCCAGCTCTTCACCTCATGATGGAATGTCAGTTAGTGGCTAGTATGGCCTTTGTTGGGAGGGCGTTCCAAAGCCTAGCAATAAAAGAGAAGAAGGAATACATCACATTTTAGGCAGCCTGAGACTTTAGGAGTATGGAACTGTAGGGGTGCCTCTTTTTCTGATCTTAGCCTCTGAAAGCGTTTGTAAGGAGACAGGGGTGCCTTCCAATATAATTCAATATATACTTGAAAGAAGATTTAGATGTGTCCATCTTTCCTGTGCTGTACTGCTGCTTTAAATGGAATAGAAAAGGAAGGCCAATCAATTAATGTGCACTATTTTCTGTGGGTTAACAGCCATAATTGCATGCAATTTTGCTAAACTTGCGAATAAACTCTGAGCTCATTAGCATGTGTAGCAAACTTTTGACTGAAATTTTTCACACTTTGCCACAGCCAGGAATGTTGCACATCCCTGGCCATGGCAACATGCAAACCTTTTCTGGGATCTGCAAACTGTCATGGGACATTAAAGGGACACAATAGCCCATGTGAGCACACCTTCTCCCTAAGTGTAAGTGAAAGTCCCTGGTGGTCTTAGTGGACACTGACCACTGAGTAGGGATGTGCAGAGCAAAATTTTATGTTCATATTTTTTATGTCCGAAAGGGGGTCCCACTTGCGGCCAATATGGACATAAAAAAAATCCAATGAGTTGGGTATATGTACATATGTGCAAAAAAAAAAATTAAACCCCCTCACCCTCCTTAATCCCCCCCCCAGACTTACCACAACTCCCTGGTGATCGAGCGAGGAGTGAGGACGTCATTTCTGCAATCCTTGGCGAGAAGCATGTGACGTCGGTGGCACGTCGAGTGACGCGGCGTCACGTGATTCCCGGCTCGTTCGCGCCGGACGGCTCGTTCGGCCCAAAAAGAACTTTTGGCCAGCTTGGGGGGGCCTCCTGACTCAGACGCAACGTCACGAACGAGCCGTCCGGCGCGAACTTGCCGGGAATCACGTGACGTCGGCGTCACGTGATTCCCGGCTTGTTCGCGCCGAACGAGCCGTCCGGCGCGAACTTGCCGGGAATCACGTGACGTCGCGTCTGAGTGACGCGGCGCCACGTGATTCCCGGCTCGTTCGCGCCGGACGGCTCGTTCAGCCCAAAAAGAACTTTTGGCCAGCTTGGGGGGGCCAGCTTGGGGGGGTCAGGAGGCCCCCCCAAGCTGGCCAAAAGTTCTTTTTGGGCCGAACGAGCCGTCCGGCGCGAACGAGCCGGGAATCACGTGACGCCGCGTCACTCGACGTGCCACCGACGTCACATGCTTCTCGCCAAGGATTGCAGAAATGACGTCCTCACTCCTCGCTCCATCACCAGGGAGTTGTGGTAAGTCGGGGGGGGGATTAAGGAGGGTGAGGGGGTTTATATTTTTATTTTGGCTCAACAATCGCGATTTCCCACATATCGAACATATCTATGTTCGATATGTGGGAAATCCGATCGTTTATGTCGAATCAATTTTTTAAGTAAAAAAAAAATATGAGTTGCGTTTTACTAATACGGTCAATCCGAATGCACACCCCTACCACTGAGCACAGTACGGGCAGTAAATGTAAAAGCAATACCCTGTACAGATGCTCAGCCCCTTTCCTACCCCACCCCCTGATCTCCAAAATTGAGGAAAATCCCCACCTGGGATCAAAATCCCATCAAAAAGCTTATCCCATATACCCATATACCCCCAAAAGCTTATCCCATCAAAGGGATGGTAATCTGGAGGCAGAAGCTATCTCCATTCAGTTCTGAGCTACCAGCATCCAGTTTCAAAATGATGTTAGCTGTGTTCACACGGAGATTTTCATTGATTTTGGAGGAAAAGGGGGGAGGGCAGGAAAAAGGAGGACTTTCCTATGGGTCCTACTATTGGCTACTAAGATTCCCAGGGGTTTCACTTAGGGATGTACATTCAATTTTCACAAATTAGACAATGTCAACGATATTGTCTAAATGGTCATGGTTCGGTAGCCCCGATAAACAAAGAGTTTTTTGCCGAAATTTCGTATTTCGTGTTAGTGCGCACTAATGGAGTTGCTGCGCACTGCATATCTCTTTGTGTGCAGTAATACCAATTAGTGTGCACTGTTTTTCTAGCTAACGAACTCCTATGAATTGATACTTTTTAATTTTTAAGTTTATTTTTTTTTAGTGTGCACTAACATTAGTTAAAGTGCACTACTACATACTTAGGGGTAGATTTTAAAAATTTGCGTAATCGCGTACTTTTGTTCGCGCACCAGGCGTGAACAAAAGTACGCTGGATTTTATAAGATACGCGCATAGCCGCGCATATCTTATAAAATCCGGGGTCGGCGCACGCAAGGGGGTGCACATTTGTGCAACCTGCGCGCGCCGAGCCCAGTGCGCGCTGCCTGTTCCCTCCCCCCACATTCCCCTCCCTTCCCCTACCTAACCCACCCCCCCGGCCCTATCTAAACCCCCCCTTACCTTTGTTGGCAGATTTACGCCTGCTAAAAGTAGACGTAAATCTGTGCGTGCCAGCAGGCTGCTGGCGCGCCATCACCCGACCCGGGGGGCTGGTATGGAGGCCTCGACCACGCCCCCGGGCCAGCACCACACCCCCGGGCCCGCCCCCAAAACGCCGCGTCACGCCCCCGAAACGCTGCGTCGTTTCGGGAACGCCCCCGACATGCACCCTCCCCGCCCCTTTTAGAAAGCCCCGGGACTTACGCGCGTCCTGGGGCTCTGCGCGCGCTGGCGGCCTATGCAAAATAGGCGTGCCGGCGTGCGAGGGCCCTGTGCACTTAAATCCGGCCGGATTTATGCGCGCAAGGCATTTAAAATCCGCCCCTTAGTGTGGTAAGTTTTATTAGGGCATACTAACTAACCAGTTAGTGTGCCCTAACTAACCTGTTAGTGCACACTAATGGGCCTTATTGTGCATTAACATCTAGCTAGTGCGCACTGACTCGTTCAGTGTACTGCGCACTAATGCTGAGATAGTGCGCACTAACTGGTTGTTAGTGCGCAGTAAGGCCCATTAGTGCGCACTAACGTACTTCATTGAAAATTGCCGGAAAATAAAAAACGAACCGTGGGAAAATGAAATTTTCCGCGGAGTACCTGCTCCAAAGTCCGAACCGATAGCGTTAAACAAAGCACATCTCTAACTTTTCACTTACACTGGGAGGGGTGGGGGGAGTGCTCCAGCAGGCCACAATTAATTGCACAGAGGAGTTCACACAAACTGCTGCTTCCCATTCCCAGCCTGGAAAATAACTACTCCTCAAAAAGGTGTGCTTATTTATTTTAGCAAAAACGGACCCATGAAGTCCTTTTTTTGCAAGCCAGTTTTCACAGAATTGCTCAGTAATGAGCTGCTTTGCATGATTTTACATTGCAGCTGCTCATTACTGGAAGCTTAAGTAAACTTTTACATGTAAGCGACTATATGCAAATGTTTTCTACTGAGAAGGCCACTTTTGCAAAACGTTTCTGTGCAAAATGTCTACATTGTTGTGTTATTGCAAGTTTCTATGCGTTTTGCACAATTTTTCATGTGAAAGCCCATTTTTGCAGAAAAATTCTGCAGCTTAGTGAATTGGCCTCTAAATCTGTTAAAATAATATAAATTGGATAAAAGTAGCCTTACTAATTTATGAAAGAGGTCTAAAGGCTTTAGTATTCTTTGCTCTGGCAGCATAGAAAGTCATGCCTATTTAATTAGCAAGGCCAAGGCATTTGCAAAACAATTAAGAATGTAATTTAATTTTGGTATTTGGTAAACATCCAGGGATTCATTCATAGTGAACTTATGACCTGCATGTTGCGTTTACTTTGCAAAGTATGATTAACCCAATCGGTTGGAACTGGGTGTCATCAACATGTTTATCACATTCATTTTTATTTTAATTATTTTTTTCTTTGTAAATCTGGTAAATATTTACTGCTTATGCAAATGACAGCACATGCTAGAGTGAGCTAACCATAAAAACTACTGCTTTGCATGCTTTTGCAAATGATTTTACTCGTACATTTTAGTCCTGATCTGCTGTATCTTTAGCTTTTCCCTGACAGACCTTGCAGCACTGGGCCATACTATGTGACATCTCTTGTGATGTGATTAACTGTTCAACTATAACTCCTCTGATACCACCTTAACAACACCACTTTTAATAGGCAGATCCAATCCTGATTTTAATATATCCTCCTCCATTGAATTCTGGAATGTATGGCTCAGTTTTTCTAACAAAAAGCTCTCCAAGTACCATAATGCAGTGCAGTGGGGGTTTAAGAATCTGGGACTTGACCAATGGTAAAAGAGTAAAATTTATAGTCAAGACGAAGATTAGTCACTTGATTAAGGCTACTAAATATCTTCGGTCATCAGAGCAGACAAATCAATTCTATTTTGTAACATATATGCCATTCAGTACAAGGTCTTGATGCTTTTCTTAGAAAAATCAAGGTTACAGGTCAGGAACAGAAATGTTTGAAAACAGGCCTTGTCCAATTTGTCCTTCTTTACCCCACATTATCAAGACACCCTAGATCAAGGCCCCCATTTCACTGTCAGAGCTACAGGATAGATTTTTTCAGCAAGTGTTAGAAAAGTTTGTGTGATGCTTTTCTGTATATCACTGTGCTCTTTTGGCACATTTGCAGAGATGTGCATATTAATTTACATTACTACATTTGCAAAAACTGAAATTTTGTTACAACTTCTGAAAAAATGCAAATAGCATGCATAACCACATTTGCAAGATTTTATACATGTTATTGACCATTTTTATGCATCTAATTATATGTTTGCAATGCTATTCACAAAAATGATGCATAATAGCTAATGAACTGAAAAATCATTAATGATTTTGCAGAAGCAAATTTACATCAAAAGCATTCTCAAAAATCAATCTTTTTGCAAAACTTGATTACAGCTTGGTAGATGTCATTGGGTTTTTTTTTTGTTTTGTTTTTTTTTGCAATGGAAGTCCACAATTTTGCAAGAACTTTACGCCAAGAGACATCCTTTCACAACTTCAAGAAAGGAATCAAGACATGGCTCTTCCGACAGGCCTACCCCGACACAAACCAAACCTAACATCTCCCCCCTCAGCTTCCCCTGCTCGACCTCTACTACTCCCCCCCTTCTCAGCTCCTCCCTTTTCGGCCTCCTACCTTTCACCCTACCCCTCCGCTCGACTTTTCCCTCATCTCCTCCCTTTCAGCCTCTCCCCTTATCCCTTGTCACCTAGCCGACTCTCCACCCTTAGTATTCCCCCTCCCCCGCAACTCCCTTTTACCACCCAAAATCAAAAAAAGAAAAACTTATTTTCTTGTGATTCCCAATGACCAACGACCTTCAACCCCTCCGTATCTCTACGTAGTTAAAGAGATCCTTGTATATTTTAAGCCTCTGTACCCCTTCCCCGCCCTACTCACCCTGCCTCTCCTCTACCCTCCTTTGCTAACCTTTGACCCCCCATTTCCCTCCAATGCCGCCCGTTAAATCCATCTAACCCCTCTTATCTCATATTTAAGTGAATACCGTTAAGCAAATGTCTCTCAACTCCTCATTAGCTCTACAATCTGATTGTAACTGTACTTATCGTCAACTGTATATAGTTGCATCTATTTGTGTTTTTTTCACTCCTCCAGTCCAGCCTTGCCCTCCCCTCTAGCTCCCCTCTCCCACCCTTCCGGTATCCTCGCTTCCCACTCCCCTCCCCTGTATTATTGCTCTATTGTGCTTTTGTTTTATTATCTATTTATCTGTTTTACTGTTTTATTGTTATATTGTAACTTTCCCCCGTTTGAGTTTTTTGTAAACCGGCATGATGTGTTTCACGAATGTCGGTAAATAAAAGTTAATAAATAAATAAATAAATAAATAACAAAAAAGAATTTGCCATGCATGCATTTTTTCACATTACTGACCCATTCTAGAAAATTGACCTCACTGTTGCGGTTCTAGCTGCGAGCACCGCGGCCAGGCCCTTACCTCCAGGCTCCCGGATCTGCTCCTCCTTCCGAAGGCCTAGTTTGCGGCCTGTGTGGCGGTGTCCCCGCTGGGGCTGCGCTGCTGCGAGGTCTCCCAGGGATGCCCTGCTCCTAGGCGCGCGTGCCACTTGGGCGCTTTTCTAGGCCGTTTCCCGCCAATGGTGACTCCGCCCAATTACTGACGTCAAATGCTGCTGCCTTGATAAGCTGGCCGCGGCCATCCAGTCTTTGCCTTGCAACGGGTTTGCCTCCCGGTTCCCGCTTGCGCTGTGCCCCGGAGTGACTCGCCTTGCTTCGTCGCTCCGTTCCTGCTACAGTACCTGCTTGGTTCCTGCCTGCCTGCCACAGTACCTGCTTGGTTCCTGCTTGCCTGCCACAGAGCCTGCTTGGGCTGTGTTTACCTGCTACAGTTCCTGCCTGGTTCCAGTACCCGAGTCCTGCTACAGTTCCTGACTGGTTCCAGAACCTGAGCCCAGTTACAGTGTCTCTACTGTTCTAGTCTGGTTCCAGTTACCTGTCCTGATCCACAACCCGCCTAAGTCCCAATGGCCGGGCCCCTACAGGCTTCTCCCGGGGGGGCTTCGGCTTCCAAGGGTGAAGCCACCTAAGTCCCAGCGGTTGGGCTCCTACGGGCTCCTCCCGGGGGAGCACCAGCTTCCAGGGTGAAGAGCATCTACGTCCTGCCTGAACATCTGCCTCCCGGCCTGCTATACTCTTTCCCAGTCTCCAGCAGGTCGGCCCAAGGGTCCACTGAAACTGAGACTCCCATAACAGTCAATTTAAAACAAACATTCAGGTCTTACAGCTACCTTTAGAGCAGCAGCCAGCAGAGAAGGGGATGGTGGATAATAATATTAGTGGCCAATGAAGAGGAAGAGGTAGGTGCATGGATGGTAGTACTAGTTAGCAGGGAGAAACTTGCTGCGAGCAAACAGGTTGATGATGGACCATTTTTCAAGATTCCTTGGCCAGGGCCAGACATTACAAAGCCATTTTCCATTGCAATTGCTGTAGCTGCTGAATCACTAGAAACCGAAAAACTTTTCTTAGAGTTACTGTAAAGCTCCAAAGGTTGCATACTAAAAATCTATGCTCTAAATCTGAGATGTTATATTATCCAGTTGCATACACTCCTGTTCCAGTATGCATTCTTGGTGTATGCCAGTTAAGATCTATGAGAACCTTTAGAGGAATAGAGAGTTCACTTCTGGACAGGAGAAAAGTAAGGAGTGTTCCATGAGTCATTCCAATGATAGAGGGAAGAAAGTCATCAACCCCCTCACCCCCCCTCACTACCACCACCACCATCACCAAACCCCCTTCCCTTCCAACTATCATTGGAACACCATTCATGATTCGCTTATGTTTTCTAGTAAGGTCATCGTTGACTCATTCTATTCTGACCCAAGAAAAGGAGTATTATTTCTTGAAAGCTAGTAGGGATGTGAAACGTTTTAGGACGATTAAAATTATCGTCCGATAATTTTAATATCGTCTTAAACCGTTATGGAACACAATACAATAGAGATTCTAACGATTTATCGTTATAAATCGTTAGAATCGTGAGCCGGCACACTAAAACCCCCTAAAACCCACCCCCGACCCTTTAAATTAAATCCCCCACCCTCCCGAACCCCCCCCAAATGACTTAAATAACCTGCGGGTCCAGCGGCGGTCCGGAACGGCAGCGGTCCGGAACGGGCTCCTGCTCCTCAATCTTGTTGTCTTCAGCCGGCGCCATTTTCCAAAATGGCGGCGAAAAATGGCGGCGGCCATAGACGAAAACGATTGGACGGCAGGAGGTCCTTCCGGACCCCCGCTGGACTTTTGGCAAGTCTCGTGGGGGTCAGGAGGCCCCCCACAAGCTGGCCAAAAGTTCCTGGAGGTCCAGCGGGGTCAGGGAGCGATTTCCCGCCGCGAATCGTTTTCGTACGGAAAATGGCGCCGGCCATACGTGTATGGCCGGCGCCATTTTCCGTACGAAAACGATTCGCGGCGGGAAATCGCGCCCTGACCCCCGCTGGACCTCCAGGAACTTTTGGCCAGCTTGTGGGGGGCCTCCTGACCCCCACGAGACTTGCCAAAAGTCCAGCGGGGGTCCGGAAGGACCTCCTGCCGTCCAATCGTTTTCGTCTATGGCCGCCGCCATTTTTCGCCGCCATTTTGGAAAATGGCGCCGGCTGAAGACAACAAGATTGAGGAGCAGGAGCCCGTTCCGGACCGCTGCCGTTCCGGACCGCCGCTGGACCCGCAGGTTATTTAAGTCATTTGGGGGGGGTTCGGGAGGGTGGGGGATTTAATTTAAAGGGTCGGGGGTGGGTTTTAGGGGGTTTTAATGTGCCGGTTTTGCGATTTTTCGATTTTTCGATTTTTCACGATTTTTCACGATATTTTACCCCCCCAAACGGCAACAATACGATTCCCTCCCCCTCCCAGCCGAAATCGATCGTTAAGACGATCGAGGACACGATTCACATCCCTAAAAGCTAGTCAAGAAATATATTGTTACTGCAATAAAATGGTATCAGCTTATATATTTTTGTTAACCTTTATTTTTGAGTATCTAAAGCAGTGTTTGTGACTTATTCAACAGGCATTTTCTGTCTCCTTTTAAACCAATACGTTGTATGTACTCTAAGGGACAGCTTTACAAAAGGTTCGGTCTCGTGAAAAAAAACCCATACTCCAGACAGGGCCTGATTAAGTGGGGGAATCAAGATAATTGCCTGGGACACCAACCAATAGGGCACTGAAAACTCCACCCCGGGGTAGGGGTGGGGAGCTCTGACTTACTAGGAGAGGGTCAGTGAATTACTAGCTTGCCCTGTGTGCCAACATGCCTCAGTCCATTTCTGGCTCCAGATGAAAGCATTCCAGTATTTTCAATCGGGCCGATTCAGTAAAGTCCACGAGAGAGCGCCCGCTGTCCCGGCGCGTGCACAGGCCACTCGCCTGTGCGCGCGATTCAGTATTTAAATGAGGCCCCTCGGTAGAAACAGGCAAAAGGAGGCGCTAGGGATACTAGCACGTCCCTAGCGCCCTGGCCCGGAGCGGCGGCTGTCAGTGGGTTAGACAGCCGACGCTCAATTTTGCCGGCGTAGGTTCTCGAGCCCGCTGACAGCCACGGGCTCGGAAACCGGACGCCGGCAAAATTGAGCGTCTGGTTTTTGACCCGACAGCCGCGGGCCGACTTCAAATTTTTTTTTTTACTTTTTTTACCCTTCGGGACCTCCGACTTAATATCGCCATGATATTAAGTTGGAGAGTGCACAGAAAAACAGTTTTTACTGCTTTTCTGTGCACATTCCCGGTGCCCGAAGAAATTAGTGCATACCTTTGGGTAGGCGCTAATTTCTGAAAGTAAAATGTGCGGCTTGGCTGCATATTTTACTTACTGAATCGCACGGGAATACCTAATAGGGCCATCAACATGCATTTGCATGTTGCGGGCGCTATTAGGTTCAGCGGGTTGGACGCACGTTTTCGGCCCCTTACTGAATAAGGAGTAAGGGAAAATGCACGTCCAATGGCGGGTTAACAATGCGCTCCGTTGGAGCACACTGTACTGTATCGGCCCGATTGGAAGAAATACTAGGGGTAAATTGGAGCAGACGTTTTCTAATTATGTTGTAGTTTGTTGTTCTTTTTATGGTCTTTTCCTCCCCTATTTTCTCCAAAGGAGAAAAAAAAACCCATTATCTCAGTGGTTGTTTTGTGTGTATGGGGGGAATTGGCCATTCTGGATATTTGTTAAAACTTGTAGGTGGATGTCACCATCAGTAATCAGCAGCTAAGCAAAGAAAAAGGCACAATGTTAGTTTTCCTGATGAAAATCTAGACAAATAAAAGTAAAAAGTTGGTTCAAAGCAAGAAAAAGATAAAGAATGGGAGAACAGCTTTAAGGTTCTGTTTCAGAAGCTTACCCTTGTAATTTGAGTTCTATACTTTCCCTTCCTCCATTACTGCATAAATAAACAAGGGATTTTGAATTGCTCGAGGCAGCGCCCATGAAATTAAGAGGGAATGTCTTTAAACTATCAGAGTGAGAGAGCACTCAAACATAGGACAAATAATTCTTTCTATAGCACCAGCAGTCAAGGTAATTCACATGGTTATAGTGTCCTGCTTTATGAATTTACATTTAACTTTGAAGAAAGTAGTAGTGGGGAGGAAGTGAAGAAACTTGTTCAAGGTTACCCAGTGAATGGCAAGAAGGCAAACCAGAGAGTGAAAACCAGGATCTTCAAATTAAGAACATAAGAACATAAGAAGTTGCCATGCTAGGTCAGACCAAGGGTCCATCAAGCCCAGCATCCTGTTTCCAACAGAGGCCAATCCAGGCCACAAGAACCTGGCAGTTACCCAAACCCATAGCACTATGGCTCCAGCCATTACTCTGCATTGCCTGTCACACAAAAGGATGTCTGGGTATGTGTCTAGATTCAGCTCTTTGGGACAGGAATTCAGGGTCTCTCCCTTTCCCAAATATGAGGTAGGATGCTTATGTACCATTTGCATGCTTTACTTTCAGTCAAAAGTGCAAACTTTTGAAATTGCTTTAAGTTAAGTTTGTTCATCAACTGCAGATTCTACTGATGATTACATTACATTACAGATATGTCAGATAATTTTCAATTGGCCATTAAAAACGCAATTCTAGGCCAGTATGACTCTTCACACTGCAGAACTCAGCCCCTGCACTTTAGGAAGTAGAAAAACTGTGAAATATAACAATCAGCCACAAAGTGGCATCAACGAATAAATTAACATCTGTAACAACCTAATCCTCTTGACATCTCAGACCTCTCTCCTCTTCTCCTTTTTACTCTGAAAGCTTGGACTTTTACTCTAGCTGTAACCTCCCTAATTTCTTCAGCTGGTTAATTGTTTTGAATTGTCTGCCTGGCTCAAAACACAAAGACTACACATCTCAGGAGGCGTCTTTCAAATATGACTTCACTTCCTGTCAGCTCAGAAAACCTGAAGGCTACATACCCCAGGAGGCTCTTTTTCACTGTGCCCTCACTTCCTGTCTTTCAGTAAACTCCCTTGAGCTCCCTCTAATGGCAAAGTGCTGTAAATCCAGTGACCCACATTGCATAGTCTGTCACAATAAAGACCTGGATGTAATTTGAAAACAACAAAAACAATTTATATAAGAAATCCTTGAAACACACAATATATAAAATGGTCTTTTCCATCTTTTTCTTATATTCCTTTTAGAGACTGTAATAATATGATTGAAATTTTCAATATATCAAGCATCTGAGAATTTTCCAATTCCAACAAGGCAAGAAGCCTGTTTTCTTCTCATGACTAGCACTTAATGAAAGGTTTCAAATGCTATTCTCATTGAAATCATAAATAGAGAGAACTTTTTGTAATATAGATGCTTTACCATTCATGTAGAAGATATTTGATTTCAGTCTTCTAAACATTTCCTTAATCGGCTAGCTTTTAGAGTCAACAGGTTATCAATTCAAATAATTAGTTCTCACTTAAATTCAATTAAAAATTGTAATTTAATTCAGGTCTTGGTAAACAACATGAAATTCATGACTCTATCTGCTATGGAACAGCAACAGTTACAGCATGCACTTCTATAATCCTCTACATACCGTATAATTTGATAAGAAGTAATTGCTTTGCCTAATAAATAACATACAAGCAAGAAAATTCTTTGTGAAGGCTTGACTTAATTGACCCAGCATTAAGAAAGAAAGCAAAAATTACATTTAAGACTAAACAGTGCTATTTCATGAGTAAGAAATTGTGTGCAAAACCAAACAATGGTTGTTTAGAATAATAATAATTTGCATTTATGTACTGTAGTGCCTTTCAACTACTGTACTTCACAATTACAGTCCTGCAGTTGTATATGTGTTTCTAACTCTAAGTAGCTTCCAGATAGAAAGCAGTTGGAACCATACTATTATTAGCAAAAGCATTTAGATTAAACTAAGGCACAAAGAGGTACAGTAAGGTAATTTTCCCAAAGTCACAAAGGGCCTCATTTTCTAAAGTATCGCAGGCCTGCGATACTTTAGAAGATGAGGGGCGGGGGGCCGAAACGGGGGGCGGGCCTGTGCTAGCCGGCAGCGATCTCACCGTCACGGTGCGATCGCTGCCGCTTTCGTACCCAATAGCGCCACCATGGGAGGTGTAGCTATTGGGAGTGAAATAGGCAGCGAAAAGGCACTTACCTTTTCGCTGTTTGCGCTGTCGTCGTCGCGGAGTCGGACCTGGTGACGCCCCGACTCCTCCTCTTCTGGGGCCGACTCCACCCGACTCCGCCCCCATCCTGGTATCGCTCGCAATAAGGGACTTTTCGCGTGCGAAAGGTCCCTTACCGCGTGCGATACGTTTGGAAAATAAGGCCCATAAAGAGCTAGTGGAAGAGCGTAAGTGAAAATCCAAAAGACTTTGTGAACCCCATGTCCTGTACACTCACAGCTAAACTGCTGTGAGTGTACAGGACACATATTTCCTATACATCAAGGGCTCAATTGACACAAATTCATGTTGGTGTCTCTAGAGGAAAATGACAAAAAAAGAAACCCTCATAGTAACTGTGGTAAAAAAAAAAAAAAAAAGATGTTCAGGAGATATGGCCTGCACTCAACTTGCAGACATGCTTATAAATACCTTATTCACTCAAACATTCACTCAGAAATATACATCCTTTTTATTTGTACCTAGAAGTTCTCAGATTTTGAATATATTCACTCCAGCCAGCAGCAGAATTAACTCCAGTTAGGAGCACTGCTGCAGTTTCACATCTCCCATTATTTCTTAAGGGAACAATGTTTTTAGTTTTTTTTGGAAGTGGGAGGGGAGGAAATAGAAAAACTAGTTTGAACAAACTATCTTATATTACACTGTCAGAAAACATCCCTATTAACATTTTGCCTATTTTCTCAAATTTTTTATTCATCAGCTAAGTTTTCTCAAAAGTTGTTTTCAAAGTCTAGTGCCACATTTCCAACTGAAGATCACAACAATCACCTTTCAAAAAATGCTTGGCCCTACTCTAATGTGTAAATTCACCTATAAAACATTTACATCACATTTCTTAACCTATTAAAAGTCTCTATTTTTCCTTTCAGTCTGAACTTTATACCCTCCCTCACATATACACACATTTTATCAATCTTTGCACACTTGCACTTGATCTACACACACTTTTGAAGTGCTGCAAACTCTTTTTCACATGCACACTTCTGTTTTATCTGTTATGGGAACCCCTGCACATATGCTGTACAAGACTGACAGTTAAATTGAAAAATAACTGAAAAGTAGAGATAGAACAACCAGGTTGAAATTGTGCTGTAGGCCAAAGAGTAGTTTAAACAAATTATCTTGGTACAAAAATGTCTCTGGTCAATGTGGCATTAATCTTTGAAAGATGATCTAAGATTATGTGTTCTTGAATGTTCTAATTCAGTGGTTCTCTATGCAGCCCTTGGGACATATCCAGCTAGTCTGGTTTTCAGGATATCCATAATAAATATGCATGAGAGAGATTTGCATTCAAAGGAGGCAGTGCATAACATAAGACATGCCAGACTGGGTCAGACCAAGGGCCCATCAAGCCCAGCATCTTGCTTCCAACAGCGGCCAATCCAAGTCACAAGTACCTGGAAAGTACCCAAACATTAAATAAATCTCAAGCTACTAACACCAGCAATTTCTTTCATGCATCTTCATTATGGACATCCTGAAAACTAGACAGGCTTAGTGTGTGCCGAGGACAGGATTAGAACTACTGGATTCTAATAAAATGGCCATAGGGCAATGATTTCCAAACCTGTCCTGGGAATCCCCAGACAGTCAGGTTTTAGGATAACCACAATGAATCTGCATAAGATACATTTTAATGCAACGGAGATAATGCATGCACATCTATTCCATGCGTATTTATTGCGGATATTGTCGAAGTCAAAAGGTTTTATAGTATCTCTGTATTCAAGTCAACATAAAAAGTCCTGTACATATTCTTGCTCTAAATACTATTTCTTACATAAAACCAGATGTATTAGTTGTTGCGAAACTTGAACCCTGCACTAGGTAAAATACTGAAGTATTAAGCAATCCTTAAATAGGCATAATACCACTATGCCAAGGTTGAAGAAATAATTATGTATGGTAGAAAAGAGATATAATGCTGAGATGTCCTTGTTTGTGACTAAAAGTGTGCTGCACTCGTATGTAATTGCGATGAGGGCCTGGGTCATGCTGACCTGTTAATTTAGTCAAATGATTATGACCTAAAATACAGCTTGAAAAGGAGAAACAGTCACAATATGAAAATTCAGCTGAAAAAAGAAAAAAGAAACTCTTTGAAAAGTGTATGGTACAACCGTCATAAATAGCCTCAGTATGCTTGTGGCTTATGTTGAAAAGCCCATGATGCTCTGGGCTTGTCTAAACATAGGTTGTGAGAACACTTGTAATGCACCGACACAGGGCTATATATGCAGCGCAGACACTGTGAAAATTTCAATAACTAGTGTATGCACTTATCTTAGTCCACGTAAAATTAGATGGCAAACAATCCTGAAGTGCTTCCTCCCGACACCACAGTGTTTCGGAGTCTGTTACTCCTTCTTCAGGGACCTTCAGGGGAAAATGAGCCGTCTACATAAATTCAATATTACTCGGTCAGTCCTTTAATTGAATAAACAGCGTTTGCTTGTGCGGTGCACCGTCAGAAGTGCAGCCTGCCAGGCATCTTGCAGGTCATTAATGAACAAAGGAGTAAGAGGTGCTAGTGTATTTTTGCAACAGCCTGTGTAAAGCTATTTCTTTGAATTATCTACAGGGGCTGGTGAGACTCTGCCTCAAGTAATTTGATCCTTAGACTTTATTTCTATCTACCCTACCCAACTTCCTCTCAGACTACAGCCTTTTATATTACCAGTTTTGTGGTATGTGAACATTCTTATCTGTAAGAATCCTCATTGGTATAAAGATGTGTTTATACATAAATTGTTATGTGCTTTCTGGTTATTAGATATCCCTCAGAAAAATGAATATGCAGGTAGCATTCTAGCAGTGAGATGGGGCTAGTCAGTCTTTTGAAGTGAGGGACTCATATATGATTAGTTTCCAGTTGAGGAGAGGTGATTTGTGTGCACACGGTGCAAAGAACTCCTAGCCCTTGGCAACACCACTTATGAAAATGTTCAAAAGAGCCAATCCAAGGACCGATACCAGATGCAAACCACTAGTAACACCTTTCTCTTAAGAGTAAACTCCATTTACAACTACCATTTGTCACCTCCCACTCATCCAGTTTCTAACCCAGACAGTCACTTTAAAGAACATAAGAAGGATGAGGTGAATTTTAAAAGCCCGGTGCGTGCATCATTTGAGGGATGTGTGCACTAGGCGGGCTGGTGCGCGCCTACTGAACTTTAAAAGCTGCCCAGATATGCGCGTATCTCCTGCTGCGCGCACATGACAAAGTTTTCGAAAAGGGGCACAGCATAGGCATAGTCTGGGCAGGGCACGGGCATTTTGGGTAATGGCCAAGAGATGTGCAGATAAACACATTCACGCCTGTGCGTGCACCCAGGTCCAGTGGCTCACAAGTTTACTTCTGCTAGGGGAAGAGCTGTAAGTTAAAAAATAAACTAAGCCATTTCTCAGGGGTTTATAGGGTCTGGGGTATCTGGGGGGAGTGCAGACTATCAAACCAGGGGGGTTTGGAGAACCTAGCTGTTAACTGGGTGAACTGATAGACAAACTGGTGAAACCAGCAATGGTGTGGACACATGGCCCTTTTAAAATTCTCTGGCTAATGCTGTAGAAGAGGGATTTGCACCAATAGGCACATGCCCACTTAAAATTGGGTGCACATATGCGTGTGGTCAGGCTATTTTAAAACATGTACACAAGTTATATAATGGCCAATTAACCGGGTACACAATGATTTATATGTGCCAAAGAGCACCCACGTGCTGGTTTGAAAGTTACCATCCCTATTTATAAATTGTCTATGCGTAACCATGTCAAAGGTCTTACTGAAATCCCAGTTCACTATGTCTAGCACTTTCCCCTTTTCCAACTCTCTGGTCACCCAGTGAAAGAAATTGATCAGGTTTGCCTGACGACCTATCTCTAGTATAACCATGCTGCCTCAGGTTTTCTAATCTTTGGGATTCCAGAAAGTGTACTATCCTCTGTTCTAGCAGCGTTTCCATTAATTTACTCACGACAGAAGTCAGATCCACTAACTTGCAGTTCCCACCCTCCTCCTTAACTTCCACGTTTCTGAACAGGAATCATACCAAGCTGTCTTCATTCATCCAGAAGGAACTACTTACTCCAAACTCTAAAGAAGCATTGGAAAGGTCAGCCAGCAGGGTGCCAAAACTTCTCTAAGTTCCCTTAATACCCTCAGATATATCCCATTCTGCTCCATCACATTATCTACTTTTAGTTTAGCTAGCTCCTCACGAGCACAGTTTTTGAAAACTTGTTTGAGGTGTTCCTCACTTCCAATTTTATTTGTACCCATTTTCCTGGCCCTTCTACACTGAACACCAAACAGAAATATTTGTTAAGCAATTCCACGTTTTCTTCATCAACCTCGACATATTTCCCCCTTTCACCTGTGAGTCTCACACTGTCACTTTTGCACTTTCTCCTCTCACATACATATCTAAAAAAATAGTCTCCCTCCATTTTATTATATTAGCTATTTTTTCATCTATTTGCATCTTTGCTCTATTATAATAAGATAGTAGAACCTGATCAATGAGAGAGAAAAAATGGTTGATGTTAATCTACTTTTTGGGAAGCTTCTCTAATGTCCAAGTAAGCTAAACAGTTAATTAGGCTTATATAGGCATCATTGTATGAAAACAAACAAGATGGAAAAAACACAGAACATGAAAACAAAGGAAGAAGGAGAAAGACTTGGCAACTTGGTAACAGAGAGAGATGAACATGGAACAACTAGACAGCAGATGATCTGTCTGCGCCTGAACTTTATAACGCTGCTGGGGCTTGGTTCAGATTGAGCAACCCAGCAAGCAGGAAAGCTAGCTAAGTAAAGATACCTACATAATTTTATCCAGATATTCAACAGAATTTACCTGGATAAGGTATAAATCCAAATACAATTATCCAGATAACTTCAAGGCAGCTAATTTCTGATCAGAATCTAAATAAAATCTAAATAAAAAAATAGCTCACTTTGTTTAGGCAGTGCTGAATATCAGTGCGGCTTGGTCAAAGTGAAGCAATGCCCCAAGCATATCTCAGCGATGTCTTTTTTTTTTTTTTAACCAGGTATATTTCGTTTGGGCAACGAGTTGCTCAGACAGAATTTAGCTCGAGAGCAAGGAGGATATTCAAATATCGTAAATTTGCCAGACCAATCTTTTTGAATATCGACTTCCTATAGTATACATTATCTACTGGGAATGTTTCAGGACAAGTTTCCGGCCACATGGAACTGAGATGCTGCCACACACATTCACATGATGCAGAGAAAAAGAAATAAAATCTTCATAAATTCAAGGTGTCCCTAACTGAATCTGAGAAGTTAAAGAGAAGAATGGCAATCCACAAATGGAGGCCATGCCCCCAAGCAAAAAAGTATATCTGTTACATAATAAAACTTCCCTGGCACTATGGATCCCCAGGGCTGTAAGAAAACCAAAAGAAACACAACAATGCTTCATAAGTAGGCAATGATTCACTTCATATTAACTTCAGCCTTGCACTGCAATATTACATACAGTCAACACTATCACACAGATTAATGCAGAAATACATCACTGATTCCCTTTCTTCATATCACATATAAAACACTATATCTTACAGTTAACCACATATTTTTTCTGTCATGTACAACACATCGAACATATGGCATGCATTCATAAATATACAAGAAATAGACACATTGAGGTCAATATTCAGTAAGCCAGGAAGGGAGAATTTATCCTGATAAAGTTACCTGGATAACTTTAGCTGAATATTCAGCAGATATTACCTGGATAAAGTTATTTGGATAGTTTTCCTACACATCAATTTATTGAATATTGAAAACCAAAATGTAGCAGGCAGAGCACTGTATTCCACCCCCCTGACCCCACTAAACAGGCAGAGCATTGGATCCCCCCACCCTCACTTCCTCTATGAGAATATAAGACATTGCAGGCCAAGTACCTTATCCCACTTCTTTCCACTGCCCTCAAGATAAAATAAATGTAGAGAGCTAGTGTCCTGTACCAAAACATTTTTGAGCCAATTCTCCACCCTTACCATTACTCTCCCCAGTCTCCAAACGTTCCTCTGAAAGTCAGCAGGGGAAGAAAAAGAAGCTTTAACCCCTTCCCCTTGAGCTGAATACTTAGTGCCAATAGCTCTGACAGCAACTAGCACTTCATATTTGTTTAGTCACTTCACTGATTGATTTTAGTATAAATTTGTATTTTATTATGTAATGCTATTTTATAAGTTCTGCTATATTTTTGTATTGTATTTGTATGTTATGTGTGTTGGGGCAGGGCGGCCATTTGCCGCTGTGCCAGGGGGTTGCGCACCAGCAGCCTGCCGGTGCACACAACATACTTCAGGTCAGGTAAGTTGTGAAATTAAAAAAAAAAAACAAGGAGAAAGGTAAGAATTAAGGGTTGGGGAGGAGAAGGGAAGGGAGTTTAGGGTAGGGGAAAGGAAGTTCCCTCCTAGTCTGCTCCTTAATGGATGGCTGGCGCCATCTATAAAAATGGCGCGGGCCATCCAGTGCTCCTACCATGTGACAGGGGCTGGCCAATGGCATGGATACCCTGTCACATGGTAAGGGCAAAGGGCCATCGGTGCCATTTTGATTAGTGACAGCCGACGGCCCGAGAGCGGGAGATGGCTCCCGGGACCCCCACTGGACCACCAGGTACTTGTAAAAAGTTTTGGAGGGGTTCGGGAGGGTGGGGGAAGCTAAGGGAACAGTTTTAAAGGTTCGGGATGGGTTTAGGGATTATTTTGGTGTGCCGTTTTTCCCGCCCTCCCCCAAAACAATAAGAGAACCCCAGGAACAAAATTGTGGGGGTTCTCTTATCGGGAGCCCCCGATTTCTGACGATTTTGAAAATATCGTCCGATATTTTCAATCGTCTGAAGCCCGATTCACATCCCTAAAGGATTCCACAAGTGTCAAGAAAAACAACCAACATAATTATGGATAGTCAATCCAAAGCCTTTTCTCTAGCCCTCATTAAAAATGGAGAGTGCTACTAAGCAAAGAAAAAACAAATATCAAGAAGAAAGGTTTCTAAATGTGTAGGATCATAGAAGATAAACTTATTTCCATTTAAAGTAATGCAACACTTGCATGGAAATTTAAGTATAAACAATAGGGATGTGAATCGTTTTTCAACGATTAAAATTATCGTCCGATAATGTTTATATCGTCTTAAATCGTTATAGAACACGATACAATAGAAATTCTAACGATTTATCGTTAAAAATCGTTAAATCGTGTTAGTGCGCACTAACTCGAGTTAGTGCGCACTAACTCCCCGTTAGTGCGCACTAACTCGATTTAGTGCGCACTAACTGAAAATGATACAAATAAACACTTTCCAGGTCACTGAAGGTCAGTTAGGAATGAATATGTGTTCCTATTGGCTGGCTGCCCTCTTATCTATTGATATTACCAAGGTTACCACTGAGGTGATGGTTGGGGGGATGGGAAATGGAACTGGAAACTAACGAACACCAACAGAAAATGAAACAAAGTGTTCACACTTCCCAGGTCAGTAAAGGTCACTTAGGAATGAATATGTATGTATGTATTCCTATTGGCTGGCTGTGCTCTTATCTATTGATGTTACCAATATGGTTGGGGGGATGTGAAATGGAAACAGTTGGAAGCTTGACAAAAAAAGTAATGTAATGATCAGCACTCACGTGACTAGAACTTGTTTGTTTATTATTTTTGTTAGCAGGCACCTGAAATGCTAGTGCATGTTGAATTTGCCAATCACTGTGCATTTTAGAAAGGTGGTCCTGGCTGGAACTGTACACAGTTCAAATATATGTAATTGATTGTTGGTAAGTGTATTTTTTAAGTAGCCACACTGGCACCAGTATGTTTACTTTTCCTCCTACTTAACTCACTAGCTCAGCTTTGTAAGAAGGGCTTCTCTGCTTGTGTGTTGTTTTTGTTTGGTGTGAGGAGAGCAGAAACATCAGATCTTTATTCAATCTACTACAGTCATCTCTTACAGTGCCCTATCCCTATTAATACCAGGAGTGTTGTGATCTTCCTGCACACAGTGCCCTAACCCTGATACCAGTCTGAGACAGCTCCCTCCCTGCATTACTAGTGAGAGGCTGGCTTCACAGACAGGGGGGAGCTGCCTGACCCTCACTCCTGACTTCCCCCATGTCCCAGCTAGTGAATGGTGTGAGGGTGAGGGGGGGGGGAGGATGGTGAAGTCTGAGACAGCTCCCTCCCTGCATTACTAGTGAGAGGCTGGCTTCGCAGACAGGGGGGGAGCTGCCTGACCCTCACTCCTGACTTCCCCCATGTCCCAGCTAGTGAATGGTGTGTGGGTGAGGGGGGGGGGAGGATGGTGAAGTCTGAGACAGCTCCCTCCCTGCATTACTAGTGAGAGGCTGGCTTCACAGACAGGGGGGAGCTGCCTGACCCTCACTCCTGACTTCCCCCATGTCCCAGCTAGTGAATGGTGTGTGGGTGAGGGGGGGGGGAGGATGGTGAAGTCTGAGACAGCTCCCTCCCTGCATTACTAGTGAGAGGCTGGCTTCACAGACAGGGGGGAGCTGCCTGACCCTCACTCCTCCGGGGTATTGTGATCTTCCTGCACACAGTGCCCTATCCCTGATACCAGGGGTGTTGTGATCTTCCTGCATGCAGTGCCCTATCCCTATTAATACCAGGAGTGTTGTGATCTTCCTGCATGCAGTGCCCTATCCCTATTAATACCAGGAGTGTTGTGATCTTCCTGCATGCAGTGCCCTATCCCTGATATCGGGATGTGTGCAAGAAGATCACAACACCCCCGGTATCAGGAATAGGGCACTGTGTGCAGGAAGATCACAACACCCCCAGTATCAGGAATAGGGCACTGTGTGCAGGAAGATCACAACACCCCTGGTATTAGGGATAGGGCACTGTGTGCAGGAAGATCACAACACTCCTGGTATTAATAGGGATAGGGCACTGTGTGCAGGAAGATCACAATACCCCTGGTATCAGGGTTAGGGCACAAGTTCTAGTCACATTGACTGATCACATTACTTGTTTTGTCAAGCTACCAACTGTTTCCATTTCCCATCCCCCATATACTGTCAGTAGGAAACTTGGTAACATGAATAAATAAGAGGGCAGCCAATAGGAATACATATTCATTCCTAAACTGACCTTAACTGACCTGAAAAGTGTCAAATTGTATCATTTTCAGTTAGTGCGCACTAACTCCCGTTAGTGCGCACTAATCGGAAAAAACGATTTTTAACGATTTTTTAACTAAAAAATCGTGCCTAAGACGATTTTCTTGCCCTGCCACACGATTTCTATCGTTAAGACGATATGGAAAACGATTCACATCCCTAATAAACAATGCACCTAACGACAAAATCCTGTCTTTTAATGCTAGAAATTGTTTTCTTTTCATCTGGGTGGGTCTGGCCACATCTGGAAAAACCTGGATTTTACTTCCACAGAAGAGAAAATCCTTGTTTTTAAAGTACTTTTGTAAAATTAAGTTATCAATCTCACTATTGAAAGTTACTAAGAGGGTAGCTCTTGTAGGAATGTCATCCATTGAAGCTTCTAAAAAAGAAGTAAAATTCGGGCTTCCTCCCTGTATCATATCTACTCCAACCTCAGGACCCAAAGAACTAATTTTAGATCTAGGAACATAAAATATCTTAGTTAACACTATTGCTCTACTTGTAGAAATTTGTAAAACCTCACCCAGATATTTCCGTAGCAACTCTGTTGCTGACAATAGTCTAGTAATTGGAAAGTTTAAAAAACGAACATTTTTAGATCTAATTACATTTTCTAAACTCTCTAGCTGTCTGGACATTACCAAACTATCCTTAACAAATGCTGTATTAGCAGCTTGTAGATTAGAAACTTGTAAATTTACAGCCATATGATCACTTTCCAAACCAGTTAATTGAGTTGCATGATCCTGAAGTTAATTTTTTGTTTCATTATTAAAAGAACCAAATTGAGTCATAGCCTGAGCTAATAATTTTTGCATACTGTTTACTGACTTCCAGACATCAAGCAGGGTCACATTATTTAAATCAGGTATTTCTAAATTAGAAGCTTCTACTATTCCATCGGATATGGCTGCAGTTGGAGACGTATCCAAGCCTCCCACTGCAGCAGCCATTTCCATATTTTGAGGAACTGAATCAATTGAGGAAACACTTAAAACATTACCAGATCTAGAGTCTTGGTTCCGAGGTGATGAATGGTAGCCGGGACTCTGTATTGAGCCCGAGGAAAAAGATACATCTGGGTTAGGATTTAGGGAAGCATCATTCATTCTACATATTATATGACTGTCCATGGGTCCCCTAACCTCCCCAGAAATTGGAACGGAAGGAAATGCCTTAATTTTCCTTTTCCTGCCCATGTACCTTCAGGAAATTATCTCCGATGTTGACTGGAGGCAGCAAGGAGCGTGCTCCTTAGGCGCGCTCCTTTGGCTGGGCGCTGCAGCCTCCTGGCTTTAACCAGTTCCAGACCCAGTCCGATGACCTCACAGGGGGCGTGGCTCAACTCAGCTCTGTGGAGAAAAATTCAGATGTTTTTTTTTTTCAGGCTCTGAGCAGTCCCTCTGGCTATAATTTCCTCCAGCAAGAGGAAATCCCTCCAGTTGCACTCCCAAGTGACCTCTCACGCTCCCCTGGCTTTAACAAGTTCTAGACCCGGTCCGGTGACCTCACAGGGGGCATGGCTCAACTCAGTTCCGTGGAGAAAAGTTCAGATGTTTTTTTTTTTTCAGGCTCTGAGCAGTCCCTCTGGCTATAATTTCCTTCAGCAAGAGGAAATCCCTCCAGTTGCACTCCCCTGCCACATTATTTTGATCCTCCCCACAATCTTCCTTCCCAATCCCCTTCCCCCCCTTATCTTTTCCCCTAGCACTCTCTTCCATATTTGCCTAGCTTATTTATCCCTTAAGTTTTTTCTTTTTAATTGTAAATACATTGCTTCTGCCTCTAGTCTTTTGCTTCTCAGTTCCTTATATCTCCAAGTTCCAATTTTCCCTGTTCCATGTAATTTCCATTTTCTTTTCTAACGTTTACTTCACACCTGTTCATTGTAAACCGATGTGATATGCAAATGAATGTCGGCATAAAAAAGTCTTAAATAAATAAAATAAATGAAGCTTCCAGCAATATATCTAATGGTATGGCAATGAAGGAATTTCCAGCTGGAAGCTCAGAGCCTTTTGGAGGTTAATTGAACACCACTTGGGGTTGGGGGGGAGGAGAGCCAGTATAAGCAGAAGGAAGGTGAGGACTGGGCCTCTGGATACATTAGACACCTTTTGAACTCCAGATTGGCCTTCATTACAATGGGGTAAGACTGAATATGTGCCCTATTAATTTCATTGATATTACCAGCTTTGGGGAGATAGATGTGAATGATTAGAACTTGATGCAGACAGGACCTAAATATGTATACCCTGGAGGAAAGGAGGTGCAGGGAAGATATGATACAGACCTTCAGATACCTGAAAGGTTTTAATAATGCACAATCAATAAACCTTTTCCATTGGAAAGAAATCAGTAGAACTAGGGGTCATGAAATGAAACTCCAGGGAGGATGACTCAGAACCATCATCAGGAAATATTTCTTCACGGAGAGGGTGGTGGATGCCTGGAATGCCCTTCCGGAGGAGGTGGTGAAGACAAAAATGGTGAAGGATTTGAAAGGGGCATGCGATAAACACCATGGATTCCTAAGGCTAGAGTATGGAACTGTGGAAAAGAGCACATGGGAGTAACTTGCTGGTATGGCAGTAACTACCCTTAACCAACAAGCCATACTGTTGATGCAACTCATTTTTGTTCTCTACTTTAACAGCAGGGGGAAAAGAGGAAAAGGGGAATTGGTTTTGGACAACATACAATAAGGACATGAATTTTATGGTCTGGGAAAACAAGCATGGGGGTAACTTGCTGATGCAGCTGTTACTACCCTTAACCAATAAGCCTTATACTTGTGATGTAACATCAACATTGCTCTCTGCTTCAACGGCAAGAGATAACGGGGAATTGGACTCGCACAGCAACCAACAAGGGCCTTTACTTTAATGGTTTGGGAAACTAAGTATGAGGGTAACGTAAGGCACGGCAGTTGCTATCCCCTGATGATATCTTTATGGGGGAGGTCTGAATGGCACGGCTGGTGCTACCATAATCTTGCTGGGTAGACTGGATGGACCATTTGGTCCTTTTCTTCCATCATTTCTATATTTCTGTAGAAAGGAGCTCCTACCTGCACTTCTATATGTCACCTCTCCTCTGCTGGAAGGTTTCCAGTTGGTGAAAGGGTAACTAAATTTTAGCACCTTATCTAATTCCTTACCTTGATGTTAGTAGTGATAAAGCAGGCAATGTGTTTTCCTTGATAGAGTATAGCATTGTTGGTGGCTGGGCCACACTCACATCTCTAGCACTTTGATGAAGTAATACCCAAGTGATGACTTACAGATCTTATATGTTGTGCCGAGTAAAGCAAGGGCATTCAGGGGAACTAGTTATAGAATGGTGACCCAATTAAACAGGAGCTAAAATGAGACAGTTGTAAGTAGATGTAGAGGGTGTAGAGGTTAGAGGAAAAGGTAGGATGCTTAGCTACAAGCAGGCCAGTATGTGGGTGTGAAAATGAGTGCAGTAGGCTGACCTGAAAGGGGTTAGACTTTGGGATGAAATGGATCAGAACATGCATAAGAAGAAGACACACCCTAAAATTAAATCATTAAATAAATTTAATATAAAATTATACATTTTTAAAATTTTTACAAATTTGTTTCAAACATTTAAAAAGAGGGTAGGGGTGGTTAAAACTAGGGGGGATAAAAGTATTCATAAATGAAAGATCCCCAGGAACCATGTGAAGACACCAGTGAAGAGCATCCTTGTAACACTCATGAGCTTGCATGAGTCAGTCCACTACATCCATCAGTTTCCTGAGGTCCATGTACATCCTCCTCTATCATCCAGATAGCTGCCACCACAGTTACAATATTCTGGGCCTATGGGCTTGGAGCATCTTCAGCCACAGAATCAGACTCTGAAGCCATGGGGTGCTGGCCAGATTCAAGGGGATGCTGCCCAGTGAGAAGTTCACCTCCCTCTACCAGCAGTGGCTGGCCACCATCTGGACTTGTGTCCTGAGGTGTCTGAGGAAAGCAGGGTAAACACCCTATGGGGGGATAGGAAGGGACTATTATTCTGTCCTGGGGCTAGCTGCTGTAGTGTGGTGGTGTTAGCAACAGGAGGGACCAGGTACTTTGGATCTTCCTCTTCCTCTTCTGAGCTGGTGGAGTCTGTGAACAAAGAAAATGTATGTGGTAAGCCATCAGCTAGTGTGCACTGGGGTATGATGTGCAGGATCATCAAGCTATTAAAGTGCATTCCATTTAAGGGAAAGGTGGCGACAATGGGAAGTGATCCTAGCTGTGGGGAAACCCATATGCAATAGGGGGTTGCAAGGCCATAAATAGATTCCAAGAGATATATTAGTTTCTATACAGCAGTCCTTTACAGCATAGTGCTTACCTAGTGATAAGGGCTCTCAGGTAGCCCCAGTGAATGGGTGGTATGTGTTGGAGTATGGCTTGGATTACAAGCCATCAACAATCATGATGCTGCCACTAGACAAAAGGGTCCTTGCTGGAAGAGAGACATAGAGATTTCCTGATAAGGATATTTGAGAAAGTTCTAATCCCACTTACTTCTATAGTTTGCCTGTGAGTGCAGTAAAAGTAGTGCTTCATGACTTGTCAGGCATGACCCAGGGGTTATGTTCTGTACACTATATCTCTGGTGTTATGACCATTGGTTGCAGATGGCTGCAACCGGTTCAAATCACGACCAGTGTTGGTCTACTCTCCTCTCCAGGTCAGCTCGAGGCCAGAGCTAACTGCCACTGCTGCACATCTCCAGCTTTCCAAGGCTCCTTGTGGCAGCTAGGATGCCGCCATCACCCATGTTGTCTCCGGGCCTTCCTAGGCACGCATGCGCCACCAGGCCTATCTTTAAAGGCCCATTAGCAGGAACCTCCAGGGCGTCCCCGACTGATGACATCACAAGGTTGCTAACTGACTTGGCATCGAGTTCCTTCACCTAGTGCTCACTCCTATCTCGGATCATGGTTCCTGCATTGGACCTGCCTTTGGCTCTGGACTCTAGCTTGGGTACCCGCTCCTCGGGGGCCTGCTCATGCTCCATTGGCTCTGTCTCCAGACTTCCCCACTCCTCGGGTTAGCTCCTGCACCTCTAGAGACCTTGCCTTCCAGCTTCCCTGCTTCTCAGGGTTGCCCCTCGGACCACCTTCCTGCCTGGGAGCCAGCACTCCATGCTTCCCCGTTCCTCGGGTCAAGCACCTATGTTCTACATAAGAGTCTGCACGCCATGCTTCCCCGCTCCTCGGGGCAGTGCCTATGTTCTAGAGAAGACTACTCTCCGTGCTTCCCCGCTCCTCGGGGCAGCGCCTATGCTCTGCTAGAGACTGTATTCCATGCTTCCCCGCTCCTCAGGGTAGTGCCCACATTCTACATATTAAGGATGTGCATCGTTTTTTTGATGGATGAAAATATTGTACAATATTTTCTAATCCGTCATGTATCGGAGGTCCCTGAAAATGATAGGAAAACCTCATGAAATTTTCGTGTGATTTTCTTATCATTTTGGAGGGGGGGGGAGAAAGGTCACACAGAAAAAACCCCCAAACCCACCCTGACCCTTTAGATCTAATTATTAACAATCCCCCACCCTCATGACCCCCCCAAACATTCCTAAAGTACCTGGTGGTCCAGCGGGGGTCCTGGGAGCGATCTCCTGCTCTCGGGCCGTCAGCTGCCACTAATCAAAATGGCACCGATGGCCCTTTGTCCTTACCATGTGACAGGGTCTATCAGTTCCATTGGCCAGCCCCTGTCACATGGTAAGGGCAAAGGGCCACGACCTGCTGGAGGCGCCAGCTCAGCTTTACTTTCCACGACCTGCTGAGGACATCCATCTTTGAGTCCATGACCTGCTGGAGGCGCCAGCTCAGCTTTTCTTTCCACGACCTGCTGAGGACATACACCTTTGAGTCCACGACCTGCTGGAGGCGCCAGCTCAGCTTTACTTTCCACGACCTGTTGAGGACATCCACTTTGAGTCCACGACCTGCTGGAGGCACCTGCATCCAGATCTCCGTGAGAGTCCTGGCCTAGGCCTCACCAATCCGTGATTGAACATTCGTTCTTCGCTGGACCAAGGGTTCACACCCCGGAAGCATAACATAAAGTCCATAAAAGAATGTCCTCTAGATATACAATGTGGTACTATGGGTGCTTTAAGATCCTTTGAGGTCACCCGATTGCGATGTTCAATTAACCGGGTCATTATTTTGCGAGAAGTACGTCCTATATACAGTTTCGGACATGGGCATATCAATACATAGACTACATAATCCAAATTACAATTAGTGCTGTGTCTATTTTAAATCACCTTGTAAAGGTCTTAAGATATTGCATCACTTCAGCTTCTAAACTTGCACACTGGTCTTCCTCCTTCAAGTTATACTGTTTTTGTTTTTCTGCGGAATACATAAAATTATCTGTTTTCTTTAATAGTGTTCTAGCTATGAAGCCAAAGCAACAGCATTTCCAGCATGCATGTAGTCATATAATCTAAATATAATTTGATTGATCCAAGGTAATTTGTTTGTTTAGCAAGCCACATAAACAAAATTTGACCTCCCAAATTATATAAACTTAGGATTCTGTTGAGGAGGCTCACCACAATTTCAGATATAATCTAATGTTACAGAAATATCCATATGAAAGTACTAAGGATGGTTTGTTATGAACAATTATTTTCAGTCAACATTTTGGAGCACAGCTTCTTTAATGAAATAACATTTGCATGTATCATAATATTGCAAAACAGTGCTCATGAAATATCGTGCAGAGCTCTATGCTTTCACTCAAGTTAAATTTATATTAAGGCACAACAGATGCTGTTATTAGTAGGGTGTGCAGCAGAAAAAATTTTGTTTTGGTTCATTCATGCTTTGTGTAGGGCACCTCCATTTGATTCATTAGATTGAAATGAAAACAAAATGTGTTGATTTATTTACCATTAAAGTAGATGGAGGAAACACTGCAACCTATTCTGGGCTCCAAAATTGGGGTTCTCTCATCCATTTTAATAAAACTGGTGGATAGACATCGTCAGAAAGGTAAAAAAATGCCACCACAAATGTCACTGTGGCAACATAAGCTGTATGAACAGCCTAAGGCACAGTAAAGGGGCAAAGGGGTACCAACAATGGCAGGAGTTATCCAAGGTACCCTCAGAGGAGCAAAAAAAACCAGCAAGAGGGGGAAGAACACCCAAAGGCTTCAAAGGAGGGCACCAAAAACAGATGCATGAATCCACAAAGGCAGCACGAGAGACAAAGTGACACCAAGACTGGCATCAACATCCGAGGGAACCATAAAAGAGGAATGAAGTAGAAAAGGTGACAGGAAAAACCCTAAGGCACTGATAAAGGGACAAAGCAGCCCAAAGCATGGCCTCAACACACCAAGTCATCATAAGAGGTACAAAGCAGCCTCCCACCCCTGCCCCACACTGGCAAGAAAACCTCAAGGTGCAGAATCTGGGGTATGACAACAAAGCAGAGTGACAGTAAGACCCTCAAGGTGTAAACTTTGGGTATGGCAGCAATGATGAGTGAAAGAAAGATCTCTAAAGTATCGGATAAGGGCAGAGGAGATGTCTGTCTTGCTGCTGAGGCACTTGTCACTTGTCAGATTTAGTACAAGAGAATGATCTGTCATTAGTAGGACTTTTGTGACAAAAGCTTTGATTGCATTCCCTACTTGAACTTGATCTTGCTTCTAGGTGGAATTTTGAGTTTCTTGTGAAATTTGCTTTCTGATTGAAATATTTCTCACAATCAGAACATGTAATGGTCTCTCATAAGTGTGGCTTTTCTAGTAATTTGTGAGGTTTGCATTAAGAAACCTTTTCCCATATTCTGTAGCTGAACACAGTCTCTTCCCTTTGTTGATTTTCTGGTGTTGTATACATTTTTTTCTCCCTAATGACATCTTTTCTACATTCAGAACATCTAATAGTTCTATAATGTACATAATTTCTGTTGTGCCTGCATTTCTTTCTTCTGGCTAAGGATTTTTGGGAACAACATATTCCAGTATAACCAAGAAAGAAGAAGGGTAGGAGAACTGGACTGGTATCCTAGAGATGTACATCAAAACAGTAAGGTAAAATACCAAAAAAGAGATGGAGTGGGAAGAGAAACTTACATTTTTTTTTTCAAATTGTTTTTTTGAGGGGATAAAACATCCTAGCATAACCAATAAGGAAATAGGGTGGGAAAACTAGGCTGGGATTGTAGAGGGGTACAATATGAAGAACCAGAAAAGAGGTGAGGTGGGAAGAGAAAATTGGGGGGAGGGGGGGTAATTTTTTTTTTTTTCTGGGGGCAAAACCCCAGTATAATAGGAAGAAAAAAAAACAGGGTAGGAGAATTAGTCTGAAATCAAAACAGCAAACACGGAAGCACTAAATCTCCCATGCCGATACATAATAGGCTTGGCAGGTAGGCATAATAACAACAAGACCTCTGAGGTAGATTAGAAACAAGGCAGATAGGTAGAGTGGTAGCAGCAAACCCGTAAAGTGGTACATCTGTGGCATGGAAGCTAGGCATATTAACAGCATGACTTCCAAGGTGGTATATCAGAGGAAAGGCAGATAAACAAAGTGGAAGCAGAAAGATCCCTAAGGGTGTACATCTGGGGCATAGCAGGTAAGCAAAATGGCAGCAAGGCTTTCCAGGTTCTTTCAGTCATCTTTCCACTTGCATGGAAATTGTGGAAACCCAAGCAAAGGCAGATTGGTTTTCAAAAAGATCAGCTCTTCTATCATCCTTGCCCCAGCCCTTGAGTAATGGGGGCTCATGATGTCCCCTGTCACTGGGAAGACACATTCACTGTGCACACTAATTGATGGGTAGGAAAGATAACGCTGAGCAATCTTGGCTAGTTGTGGCCAGACTACAGACTTCTGGGCCAAATATGCCAGTTCATCTTTGTCCATGTCCTTGATGGGCTGAAATAGATAGTGTGTCACAGAAATTGGTGCTGGAATCTAAGATGTGTATCATACCGGCAATCGTTTCCGGTATGGTTTTCGTAGAACCTCGGGAAATTTTGTTTCCCATGGTTCTGACTGGGTTTTTTTCGGCTGTCCCGATCCGAAAAAAAAACCCACCCCGATCCTTCAGATTTAATTATTTACAATCCCCCACCCTCCAACTCCCCCAAAACTTGCCTAAAGTCCTTGGTGGTCCAGCGGGGGTCCCTGGAGTGATCTCCCGCTCTTGGGCCATTGGCTGCCAGTAAACAAAATGGCACCATTGGCCCTTTGCCCTTACCATGTGACAGGGGCTATCGGTGCCATTGGCTGGCCCCTGTGACATGGTAGGAGCAATGGACAGTCGGCGCCATCTTAAAAAATTACCATTTTGATTAGTGGCAGCCGATGGCCCAAGAGTGGGACATCACTCTTGGGACCCCCGCTGGACCATCAGGGACTTTAGGCATGTCCTTCTCTATGAAGAGCTAGAGGAGAAATATAGCCCGCTTCTTGCACATGCAAGGATGCCAGTGTTACTTGATCCCAAGATCAGCTATAGGCTATTTAAAAAGATGCTGCACCATGATTTGTCCTATGAGTTGTCTCTTTGAAAACTTGCCTTGACTTGGATCTAACAAGGCTCTGACAAGATGTGAAGTTGCACAAGCAAGACCTGGTTGCTATAGTTACAAGTTTTTTTGTTTCTTTGAAGTACTCAGTCATAGACTTCAATAGGCAATAGAAATGAATGGGAAATGAATGGGAAACATAAACAAATGAGATGAAGAATAATCATTTCATTTGTAGGAACCTTCCATTCATTTCGGAGGGGGGGGGGGGGGCTACAAATGAAACAAATATGGGCACATCTGTTATGTTTTGCCCATTCATTCCAAACAAATGTACAGCCCTATACCTGACTAAGGGCTGGATTTACTAATACCGCCAGGCTCTTTCCCATGGTAATGGGGGGCGGGGGGGGGGGGGGTGAAGCGGGGGGTGGTCCTGCACTAGCCGGCAGTGATCGCACCTCCGCGATGCGATTGCTGCCGGCATCGCGCCGAATAACTACACCATGGGGGTCATTTTCCTAGTGGATCGCACGCGATAAGGGACGTTTCGCACATGAAAAGTCCCTTATCACTAGAGATGTGCAATAGTTTATCACGAACTAGGCAATTACAATGAACTTCGGGGAAAATCCGTTTTTCGGGTTTGCATGGGGAGAGAGGCAAAAAATTTTTTTTCAATTTAAAAACCACCCCAAACCACCCCAAACATTAAGATTACCTATAATACTGCAGGAGGTCGTTCAGCGGGGGTTCCGGACCGCCGCTGAACGACCTCCTGCACTCAATCTCCTGCCGGCGCCATTTTCCATACGGAAAATGGCGCCGGCCATACGCGTATGGCTGGCGCCATTTTCCGTACGAAAACGATTCGCAGCAAGAAATCGCTCCCAGAACCCCGCTGGACTCCCAGGAAACTTTTGGCCAGCTTGAGGGGGCCTCCTGACCCCCACAAGACTTGCCAAAAGTCCAGCGGGGGTCCGGAACGATATCCTCCGTCGAATCATTTTTGTCTATGGCCGCCGCCATTTTGCGGCGGCCATTTTGAAAAATGGCGCCGGCTGAAGACAACACGATTCTATTGAGGGGGCCGTTCCGGACCGCCGCCGTTCTGGACCACCGCCGGATCCCCAGGTAATTTAAAGCATTGGGGGGGGGTTCGGGAGGGTGGGGGATTTAATTTAAAGGGTCGGGGGTGGGTTTTAGGGGGTTTTAGTGTGCCGGTTTTCCTGCCCTCCCCCTTCCCCTGATTTACGATTTTTTAACGATAAATCGGGGGAATTGGTATTGTATCGTGGCCCTAACGATTTTTTGACGATTTAAAATATATCGGACGATATTTTAAATCGTCAAAAAACGATTCACATCCCTAACGGTAACATGGAATAGACAGTTTTTGGGTACTTGCCAGGTTCGTATGGCCTGGATTGGCCACTGTTGGAAACAGGATGCTGGTCTGACCCAGTATGGTATGTTCTTATGTCTTCTTATGTCCTACAAAATGTGGTGAGAGTTATGTCTTCTGTTCATTAGTATCTGCAAAATAAAGTGGAGAATATGGAAAATGTTATCTGTCATTGAAACATCAGGATAATAAATTTTCCTAAGAAAAGATTGGTATTCCCTGTGGAGATGTTGCACAGATACTTTATGGAAAATTAGAAAGTCTCAGAAAATTTGATCCCGAAATTTTCAAAGGATTATTATCTGCCTATAAATTATAAGATTTCTCAAGAGGACCCTATACCTTCACCAAATCTAAAACATTTATCTTCATTTCTTGAAAAATCTTCAGAAAAAGGAATTTAGTCTTCTACTCTAATAGTAACATTTACTATTGATTTAGACTGTTGATTTATCTTGAAACTGTTCTTTCGCAATAGGGATGTCTTATTTTTAGGATTGAAAGTTCAAATATTTCCGGATGTAGCTAAAGCAACTTTCTCTTAGATTTTCTGCTAATGCGTCTGGCTATCCCTAGTTTGGGGGCTTTGGTTTGGCTTTATTTCCCCTGTAATTGTATAGTTAGTTAAATTTAAGGGAGTTAAATATTCTTTGAATCCTCTCAGCTAACTTTATTTCTTAATGATAGACTTCCTCAGGGACCAGCTCCCTCTGTCACAGTAAGAGGTCCTCCTACGATATCAGTGTTATAATTTTTTTTAGGGTTCCTTCCCTTCCATTCAGTGTATTATTAGTTTATATTATTAGTTTTTCTTCTCAGTATTTTCTTGCTTGGAATTCCTCCTTTAATTGTGGGCTGACAGAATATGATTACCTATAATGTTGATTCCTATTATAAGTGGATGTCGATGTACTATTTCTGTACAAGTTTAATTTTGCTTAGATTGTTATTTAATTCTATTAATAATTTTTTTTTTATTTTAATGTTAAAATTAAAAGACTGAGTGCCTTCCTCTCTCTGCCAAATCTTGGCCAACTAAATTTAACCTGATTTTCAACTGAACCTAGCCAGCTAGATTTTAGGCTGAAAAACAACCATAAAATAACCATATAAAACTTAGAGAAAAAGCTATAAACCTAGTGTGCCTGAACTTAGCCAGATAGCATTAACAAATAGCACTAGCAGGCTAAGCCCCCAGTCATGCATCTGGAGTGCGGTAATCCAAAAGAGCTGTATGTGATGGGGAGGGTGAAAGACTGATGTGCACAGACCAAGAGCGGGATCTTGGGATGATAGTGTCTGGTGATCTGAAGATGGCGAAGCAATGTGACAAGGCGATAGCTAAAACCAGAATAATTCTGGGCTGTATAGAGAGAGGAATAACCATTAAGAAAAAGGAAGAGGTGATGCCTTTGTACAGGTCCTTGGTGAGGCCTTACCTGGAGTCCTGTGTTCAGTTTTGGAGTCCTTATTTCAAAAGAGGAAGGAAGCGGTCCAGAGAAGGGCAATCAAAATGGTGTGGGGTCAGTATCGGAAAACCTATGAGGAGACTCTGAAGAATATGAATATGTACACCCTGGAAGAAAGGAAGCATAGGGGAAATATTATTCAGACCTTCAGATATTTGAAAGGTTTTAATGATGTACAAACGTCAAACCTTTTCCATTGAAAAGAAATCAGTAGAATTAGGGGGCCACAAAATGAAACTCCAGGGAAGATGTCTCAGAGCCAAGGTCAGAAAATATTTCTTCATAGAGAGAGTGGTGGATGCTGGAAAGCTCTTCCAGAGGAGGTGGTGAAGACTAAAACAGTGAAAGAATTCAAAGGGGCATGGGATAAATACTGCAGATCTCTGAAGGCTAAAGAATGGAAATGAAGAAAAGAGTGCATGGGGATGCTGGTGCACTGGTTACTACGCTTAGGGGTAGATTTTCAAAGGGTTGCACACGTAATATACGCGCACAACCCCCCAAAACCTACCCCTGCCTCCCCCTGCGCACGCCAAGCCTATCTTGCATAAGCTTGGCAGCACGCACAAGCCCCGAGATGGGCGTAAGTCCCGGGGCTTGAAAAAGGCGTTCCGTGGCTGGAGATGTGGGTGGGGCGCCGGCCTGGGGGCGTTCCGGGGGCAGGACCAAGGCCTCCGGAACAGCCACCGGGCCGGAGGATGGAAAGCTGGTGCGTGCAAGCTATGCCTGCCCAGAGGCAGGCGTAACTTCTTCAATAAAAGTCAGGGGGGGGGTTTAGTTAGGGCTGGGGGGAGGGTTAGATAGGGGAAGGGAGGGGAAGGTACAGGGGGCGGAAGGAAAGTTCCATCCGAGGCCCTCCGATTTCAATTCCAATTGTGCACCCCCCTGCGCGCGCCGACCCTGGATTTTATAACGTGTGCGTGGCAGCGAGCACATGTTATAAAATCGGGCATATATTTGTTCGCACCGGGTTGCGCAAACAAATCTACGCCCATGCGCATGTTATAAAATCTGGCCTTTAACCAATAAGCCTTGATACTGTTGTTGCAACTCCATCATTGCTTTCTTCTTCAACGGCAGGGGGAAAAGGGGAATTGAATTCAGATAGCAACCAATGACGGTACCCAACTTTTACAGTCTGGGGAACTGATAAACATGGGCGAAACTTGTTGGTGCAGTGCTTACAACCTTGATACTGTTGATGCAACTCCATCATTGCTCTCTGCTTCAACAGCAGGGGGAAAAGGGGAACTGGTTTTATACAGCAACCAATGAAGGCCCCAATTTTTACAGTCTAGAACTGGTGTTCAGACATAAGGGAAAATAACAAAGGACTGTTTCGATGGCCAAGCCCATAATCAAAGCACATGAAGCAGCATTGTCTGAATTTTCAAAAAGACTCATCACCCAATAAAAATGCTGCTAGCAGTACATTTTTGTGGGTTGTTACAAGGCTTTGGGATAACTGCACAGATCAGCAATTGATACCCTTAATTAGAAACATGGGGTAACCTGCACAGTGTGGCAGATACTTCTATAAGACGTTTGCTGGGCAGACTGGAAGGACCATTTTGGTCCTTTCCTGCTGTCATTTCTGTTTCTATTGGTCCTGACCGCCTCACTGTTGGCTCCAGTATTCCTCCTACCATACCCTGAAATAATGTTATTTAAAAAAAAAAAAAAAAAAGTCCCCCAGCTACCCTGATCTTCCTAATACTACCACTCCAAAGTGCCAATATTTTTTTTGAAAGGTCCCTGGGATCTTCTCATTCTCCCCCCTCCTCTTCTCCAGGATCCTCAGTTTCATGGTGCCCAGTAGTAGAAACAAAGAAGTGGCAATCCTGCAGAGTGGGTACACATTGGATATGTACTCCCCTCTCCCCTCAGCTGTTCTTCCTCCACGGCACATGTTTCTTGTGTAATAAGAAAGCATAGGTGAGGAGGAGAAGCAAACTTCTCAGATTAGGTAGGTTTGAATATTTTCCCCTCTTTATCTATGTGGCTGGCCTGCCAGCTGCCACTAATCTGACTGCCAAGGAGAAGGGGAGGCAAAGGAAAGTTGGCCTTTTAAATGTGGTAATGTTTGAAATGGCTTTTATCAAAGGAATGTCCTGCATTCTGGGGATGCCTTTACCTATTTGGATCAGGCATTCTGCGCTTGGGTCAACCAGGACAAGGATTACTCCAGATGCAACATTCACGGACCCTGGGGGTGGAGGGAGTCATAGTCATCGTGCAATGGCAACACTTAGTAACAAGTTTTAGGGCCTGTTTGTAGTGTTTGGGAAGGAGCCCTGGAACATGACACTTAGCTAAGACTGTCGCTGGTTGACTGAATTAAGTTGGGAGGGGGTTTAAAATAGGGGAAAGAACCCTTGGATAGTTCAGAATAAAGGCTCCTGGTACCACATCCTAACCCTGTTTCCAAGTGAGCTGGAAACCCATAGGAGCATGAGGAAAATGCTGAGCCAAAAAAAAAAGTATGTTTTGTGTGCAAATACAAATTCCTGGGATAGGAAATCATTCTTGTATTAAATCAAAACAGTACCTGAACTAGGAAGAGTTCTGAAATTGTACAGGCTGTGAATCACTTCAGATAAAGGCAATATATTTATGACCTAGCACATTAATTCAGATTATTTGGGGTTTGATTTACATCTCCATATTCAGATTGTACCTTTTGACCCATTGCTCAGATGCAACAATTTGCAGGTTCATATTTATAATCATGTTATTCACAGAGTCACATTAATTTGAATCCTTCAAATCTAAGAATATTTGCATAAATCTAAACCAACCTAATTAAGCCCAGATTTTTTAAAAAATCTGAACCAGGCTCTAATTAGTTTTGAAACTGGATGCAAATTGGGTCAGTTAGTCCACACGCTTCTAGTGAATACGCATTGTCGACACACATGCTTTCAAGATGCAAACCCCTCTAAGTAAATCCAGGCTTTTTTATGAAAATAAATGTTAGAACTGAACCATGTCAAAACCAATTATGATTATCTCAGTAAATTCAAGACAACATTTTTAAGGTCCAGTTCCTGAATTCAAATCAGGCTGGAGGGAGTTTGCCTATGTCTAGTTTAAATGCTAGAAGAGAATAAAAGAAAATTATTATTTATGGTACTGCAGTGGTAAAAATACACCTGAATATAGTGCAGAAAGCCCAAAATATATTTTTTCTGACACTAAGGGAACACTCCTCTAGCACCTTCCCTGTTCATAACATATAGTAACATAGTAATGACAGCAGAAAAAGACCATCTGGCCCATCCAGTCTGCCCAGCAAGATCTTTATGGTAGTATGTGCTGCTCTGTGCAGGTTACCCCATGTTTCTGTTAAGGGTAGTAACTGCTGCTCCAAGCAGATTACCCCCAAGTAAAACTATATGAGCTTTTGAGAGAGGTATACCTCACTCTTTTCCATGTTCCCCCCAGTTCTGAAAAACTGATACTATCTCTGAAAATAATTCTTTTATGTTATGTTATCCTTTAATTGTTATGGATTTATTTATTTTAAATATTCATTTATTTTAAACATTAATCACCTTCCTGATCGCAAATGAATGCCTGAAGCATTGTATTTTCCAATGTATTTTGAATTTTGTATTTATTTATTGTACACCGTCTAGATTGTTTACAGATGGATGGTATATAAAACAAATAAATAAATAAGCAATAAACAAAGTTCAACATAATAAAATATACAACATAATCAGATGAAAAGCAAAAGTAATATGCCTTAAATGGGTAATTTTTTAACTACCCACATAGCAGTCCTGTCTCTCTGCTTTATATAGTCTGTTGCTCCTGTTTTTTTAATGAAAAAGGCAGTGGAAGATGGGGGCTATGAGTGGATCTATTGCTTTGTACATTTGCTGCACTTGGCAGTAAAGGATGTCTTAAGGGCCAAGGAGCAATAAAGCAGTTTAATTCTGAAAGATCAAAAAGTGCAGGAATATAGTAGTGTACAGTTTTGGCCAGCTGCAAAACAGGCCGTGACCAGTTGCACTAACTGCTGCAGCCCAGGACACCACCAACCTGACCAGCATACTGCCAACTGCCAACCCGCCCCCCTCCCGCAGCTCATCATCAGTCCAGCCAGAATCATGGTTGCGGCAGCAATACCTGTTCCACCAGGGAAGACAGTGGTTCCAAAAATGCCTGCAAGAAAAAGTGATGAAATGGGCCCATAATTCCTGCGTAGCAGGCCATCTGGGAATTGCCAGGATGTTGGAACTGCTTCTTCACCACTATTGGTGGCCTTAAATAAAGCGAGATGTGCAGCACTATGTGGAATTTTGTCCCAGTTGTGCTATTCATAAGAATTCCCACATTCACTCTTAGGGGCTGATATAGCCATTGCCAGACTCCAAAAACCCCTGGACCCATGTGGCAATAGATTTCATCACAGACCTATCTCTCTCTTATGTCTGTACTTGTATTTGGGTAATGGTGGACTGGTTCTCCAAGATGGCTCACTTCACACCACTTCCTGGACTCCCATCTGCACCAAATTAGATTGTCTCTTTTTTCAACATATCTTCATGGATTTCCAAAGCACATTCTCTCTGACTGTGGAGTGTAATTCATGGCCTGCTTCTGGAGATGTCTCTACAAAGACTGGGAATTTCCTTAGACTTCTCATCCGCATATCACTACAGAGTATTCGACAGATGGAGAGAACCAATCAAATCCTTAAGGGTTTCCTAAAGTATATGTCAATGAACGATAGGATTACTGGACCTCCCTTCTGCTATGGGCAGAATACTGCCATAATCACCATGTGGGAAGCTCCGTGGGATCCTCTTCATTTCAAATTGTGTTTGGCAGACATCTTGGGTTGCTGATCCACATTCCAGTGATGGTCCCATGTCCCACAGCTGATATCGTATGCCAAGACCTCAAGGAGCTAAGGCAGAAGACCCACCAACTCCTTACTGTGACAGCAGGTAAATACAAAAAACAAGCTGACCAGAATGTGATGGCTGGTGTCCCCCTTCAAACCAAGGGACTTGGTTTTGTTAAGTACCCAAAATCATGGCTCAAAACTCCTACTTAATTCTCTCCATGCTTCATTGGACATTTTCTCATCATCCACCAGATAAGACCAGTGCTTTTCAGTTAAAGCTACCACCAACCTTCAAGATTCACAATGTGTTCCACATTTCACTACTCAAGACTCTTTGTTGTCATAGCCCTCATAACTCTCTCCTAAACCAACATCAGAGAAGGACATTGAATATGAAGTCCAGGAAATCCTTGACTCCAGAACAATTAGGAATCAATTTCAATGCTTCATCTCTTGGAAGATGGAACAAGTGGAGCCCACCTCCAACATTCAAGCCCCCAACTCACAATAGAATTTCATTGATGTAGGCATTTCTCCAAGATCCAGGTCTCCAACATGTGGATCCATATTCATTATTACACTTGAGGTCTGGGAATTGGCCACTTCTGAGTTAGAGGGTTTCCAGCAGGAAGAGGGACTGACAGGAAAGAAGTTGGTATTAGTGGATTCCTTGCAGCAGTAATATCAAGATAGGCTGAAACCCTTCCCTGAGGATAGTAATACACAAGCCATACTGGGTGAAAGGGAAGTATTGCCTTCTGGTCTGACTCTCTAATTCAGTGAAAGGAGAGGTTACTGGCTGGAGTGCAGGAAAGGGAGCACCAGAGGCAGAAGGAGAGGGTGAATGCACTAGAGGAAGGAGTGGGCATTGCGTCAGCCTTATCAGCATCATGTCAGCTACCACCTCCTCAATCACTAGCAGGCTTTAGCCACAATTAGCTCTTTGAATGTTTGCAATTTCATTTTGTCAATATAGCTTTTTTTTTCTCCATGATCAAGATAGACCAGTGCATCATTCCTATGTCAGATTTCCTGTTCTCTGCCCACACTTGTAGTGTGACATTGTTGTTGTATGTGAGAAACAGTGAAATTTGATTTAATCATAATTGCCAACATTCAGTAGTCCTTTTAAGATAAGTGTTGATATTGAGTTATAACCCAAAAGCTTTACAGTTTTGCCATCACATTGTTTTAGGTACATAGAAGAGAGACCATTGTTCCAAAATACATTTATGTCACTTATATTTTTTAAATTAAAATATTAGAAGGGATTTTCACCCATGACAGAAAAATCTCAGGTGAAATATATATTTTTTCCTGTTTAATTTTTGAGGTTGTTCCTTTGTTAAACATTTTCTTAAAACAATTTTCAAAGAATTGCTTAATATATTTTTTTCAAATTCTCAAAAAGTGTTTTTATGGATATGATGAAATTACCCTTATATTTACTATAATTTTGTCAGTGAACATTTTTCCGTTTAGATATTATTGTCTTTAAGAGGAGACATTTCTTTCTCTGAAGTTTCATCCATTATACATGAATATATTATCACCATCTTTAGGACTATTTCAGTTTTTTTTTATCATTCCCTGACATTTGTGTTAGCATACCTTCAACATATATTTATATTTAGCACTGAGAATGACAAGGGGTGAATAAAGCCAGATTTCAGAAACTAAGAAATAAAAAGTACAGAGAATCTCTGGGCTCATGAAGACCAATATGAAAAAAAAAAACAGAAAAATGGATAATCTAACCAGTCAAAGTTAACCGGATAAGTTATCTGGAATATTCAATGGGATAAAAATCCCACTGAATAGTGAATATCCCTGATTAAAGCCATTTGTCTAACCATACCAGATAACTTTAAACCTAACCAGATATGTTTTGAATTTTGTCGGTTAGATGTAAAGTTATCCGGCTACAGCCAGATAACTTTAGCTTTCAACCGGCTATAATTCAAAAGAATATAACTGGTTAACTGGAGCTGCAGGTTAAAAAAAAAAAAAAAAAAAGATTGCAGGCCTAATGACTATCACTGCACCCCTCCCCCTCCCACCCAAGCTCCAAATGCTTGGTCCTGATGGGCCGAGCCTGCAGCTTTCCCCCACAATCTCCCTCAATCTAAAAAAAGATAAAAATAAAAGGCTATTTCCAGCCTCCACTCTCCCGCCCGCTCCTGGGGCCAGCCACATTTTTAACAAATGGTAGCCTCTCCAGGATCCCCCTCCCCTTCCCTCTCTCCCTTCACGCCATCCCTATCCCTTCTACCCTCCTGGTACCCTCGATCAGTAAGCTCTTCAGCCCGGAACACGGTAACAGCTTCTACCATCACTAGGGAAGTTATGCTTGAAGCCTTGGAGGCTACGATTTCTTCAAAGCTTTGCAGGACCTGGGAGCAGGTTGGGGGGGGTGGGGTTTCAGAGGCTGGCAGCAGGCCATTTATTTTTCATTTTGTTGAGATGTAGGAGGCCTGGGAGGGAGAGGCTGCAGCCTCAGCCCAGTAAGGCCGAGCATTTGAAGCTCAAGTGTGAGGAGGGAGGGTGCAGTGATAGGGCAGCTACATTCAATTCTGTATTTATTTTAAAACCCCACATTTCCACGTAACTAGCTAATTCTTTTGAGTATGCATGGTTAAGGGTAAAGTTATCGGGAAAACATTCCCAGATAACTTTGGAACTGCTGTCAGGTGAGTTTGGAGTTAACCGAATAACTTATTTGTCTTACTTAATCAGCATTAGCCGGATAAGTTATTCGGCTAACTAAACCCCACACCACCCTATCCCCTGAACTCTCCTTTCCTATTCTTCAAACTCTTAGCCAGATAATGACTTATCTGACTAACCTTTAGCCAGATAAGCAATTTCAATATTCAAAACTTGTCATTTAGGCCTGGATTCACCATTCTATTGCAGAATGATGAATCCAGCGAAAACAGGGGTGGGGGGGTGAAGGGGGGCGGGCCTGCGAAAGCCGGCAGCCATTGCACCACCGCGGTGTTATCACTGCCGGCTTTCGCACCCAATAGTGCCACCATGAAAGGGGTGCTATTCGGCGCGCTACTGGCGACGATAACGTGTCTTACCTTATTGCCGCCAGTGAAGACATCACGGAGCCCACCCTGACGCCGCCCCAACTCCTCCCCTCGCCACCCCGACTCCACCCCTAGCAAGCTATCACCCGTGAAAAGGGACTTTTCACGAGCGATAGCAGCTTATCGCACACAATAAGCCTTACAAAGTGACTCACTTGGATAAATAACTTGTGAGTTGTCTAAATGGCTTTGAATATTGATCTCCATGTAATCATTTCATTGTGATAGACAGATAAATAGGCAAAATAGATAGATAAATAGGCAAAAAAGTTATCTATGTACTTAAACTTAGTCACACTAGCTGCTCCATCCCTGAGAATCTTCCATGTCTAGGGCACAGGTTCAATAAATGCCTACTTTTTGCAGCAGGTAAAAATACACATTCTGTTTAACTGTGTCCCCTCTTTTACTATTACAGTAGCTGAATAATGTTCAAAAGTTCAGTTTACACAAATTATACATGTTAACACCTGTGGGAAATACAAAAAGACAAAATATATTTCTATTCTATTTATTCTTTAATTAAGATTCCTAAGAGACAATTTTGGGTGGGATACCAAATAGAGAGCTAAATGAAATCAATAATGAAATCATCTGGAAAGGCAGAGCAAATATGTTTTTTCAAGAACGGCAAACAGTAACCAACACAAAAACACAGTAAATTCTATACATTGGGATGGATAGAGAGAGAGAGACAGAGTCCGAGACAGAAACAGAGATAGAGGCAGAGACAGACAGATAATGACACTAGCTTGCAGACTTCACTGAATGAAAAAGATCTAGGCATCATAGTGGATAATACTTTAAATTCGTTGGCTCAGTGTGCTGCAGCAGTCAAAAAAGCAAACAGAATGTTAGGAATTATTAGGAAGGGAATGGTTAATAAAACAGAAAATGTCATAATGCCTCTGTATCGCTCCATGATGAGACCGCACCTTGAATTCTGGTCGCTGCATCTCAAAAAATATATAGTTGCGATGGAGAAGGTACAGAGAAGGGCAACCAAAATGATAAAGAGAAAGGAACAGCTCCCTTATGAGGAAAGGCTGAAGAAGTTGGGGCTGTTCAGCTTTGAGAAGAGATGGCTGAGGGGGGATATGATAGAGGTCTTTAAAATCATGAGAGGTCTTGAACGTGTAAATGTGAATCGGTTATTTATACTTTCGGATAATAGGACAATGGGCAGTCCATGAAGTTAGCAAGTAGCATATTTAAGACTAATCAAAGAAAATTCTTCTTCACTCAATGCACAATTAAGCTCTGCAATTTATTCCCAGAGGATGTAGTTAGTGCAGTTAGTGTAGCTGGGTTTAAAAAAGGTTTAGATAATTTCTTGGAGGAGAAGCCCATTAACTGCTATTAATCAAGTTGACTTAGGGAATGGCCTCTGCTATTACTGGAATCAGTAGTAGGGATGTGAATCGTGTCCTCGATCGTCTTAAGGATCGATTTCGGCTGGGAGGGGGAGGGAATCGTATTGTTGCCGTTTGGGGGGGTAAAATATCGTGAAAAATCGTGAAAAATCGTGAAAAATCTAAAAATCTAAAAATCGCAAAACCGGCACATTAAAACCCCCTAAAACCCACCCCCGACCCTTTAAATTAAATCCCCCACCCTCCCGAACCCCCCCCCAAATGAGTTAAATAACCTGCGGGTCCAGCGGCGGTCCGGAACGGCAGCGGTCCAGAACGGGCTCCTGCTCCTGAATCTTGTTGTCTTCAGCCGGCGCCATTTTCCAAAATGGCGCCGAAAAATGGCGGCGGCCATAGACGAACACGATTGGACGGCAGGAGGTCCTTCCGGACCCCCGCTGGACTTTTGGCAAGTCTCGTGGGGGTCAGGAGGCCCCCCACAAGCTGGCCAAAAGTTCCTGGAGGTCCAGCGGGGGTCAGGGAGCGATTTCCCGCCGCGAATCGTTTTCGTACGGAAAATGGCGCCGGCAGGAGATCGACTGCAGGAGGTCGTTCAGCGAGGGTTCCGGCGCCTCACTGAATGACCTCCTGCAGTTGATCTCCTGCCGGCGCCATTTTCCATACGGAAAATGGCGCCGGCCATACGCGTATGGCCAGCGCCATTTTCCGTACGAAAACGATTCGCGGCGGGAAATCACTCCCTGACCCCCGCTGGACCTCCAGGAACTTTTGGCCAGCTTGTGGGGGGCCTCCTGACCCCCACGAGACTTGCCAAAAGTCCAGCGGGGGTCCGGAAGGACCTCCTGCCGTCCAATCGTGTTCGTCTATGGCCGCCGCCATTTTTCGGCGCCATTTTGGAAAATGGCGCCGGCTGAAGACAACAAGATTCAGGAGCAGGAGCCCGTTCTGGACCGCTGCCGTTCCGGACCGCCGCTGGACCCGCAGGTTATTTAACTCATTTGGGGGGGTTCGGGAGGGTGGGGGATTTAATTTAAAGGGTCGGGGTGGGTTTTAGGGGGTTTTAGTGTGCCGGCTCATGATTCTAACGATTTATAACGATAAATCGTTAGAATCTCTATTGTATTGTGTTCCATAACGGTTTAAGACGATATTAAAATTATCGGACGATAATTTTAATCGTCCTAAAACGATTCACATCCCTAATCAGTAGCATGGGATCTTCTTGGTGTTTGGGTACTTACCAGGTTCTTGTGGCCTGGTTTGGCCTCTGTTGGAAACAGGATGCTGGGCTTGATGTACCCTTGGTCTGACCCAGCAAGGCAATTTCTTATGTTCTTAATTAAGTTTGATTTTTTACTAGTAGCATGCTGCTGTCTAGCTATGGTAAGATATGGGATTTCTTGTTTAGTTTTGTTTTTAAAGACACTGCCTCACCATTTATTTTCAGTTGTCCATTGACCATGGCCGTTGACTTTCGATGGCTACAATTATCATACAGATTTTCATTTAAGTGCTTTCTCATCTGAGGCATTTACTTCCCTTGGAAGTGTGTTGAGTTGGTCTGTTGCTTCACATTTTAGAATCTGTGGAAAACCCATACTTTGCCTTCACAATAAAGTGCCTAGCTATGACTTTATTAAGAGTAATGCAGTTTAATATAAGATTGCTATATACTACCATTATAAAAATGCCATTAACATCAATGACTCAGAAACCCATGGACCAATTGCTCATAAAGCAATCCATATTCCTTGAAGCCACATTACCAGAAAAGAACAAAATAATGTTTCTAACTCATAATTTAGTTTTATGGCATTTAGTTTTGGAATGCAAAGTTTTGTGGTATTTAATCTGAATATTATAAAAGCTCAGACTATAAAGATACATATTAGAAAAACTGAAGGCTAAAATTAAAACTGTAAACCATAAAAATAAATACCATACACTGAGAAGCCCTATTTATTACTAATGTGATTTTACTTTTCAGTGGAAACTATCCATGGAATCTGGATTTGATGGATGAACTGTTTTTCACTTTGGCCTTCAGTCTAGTACTAAGCATAGTATTTGTATTCAGGAGAATGTCAATATCTGTCATGCATTATTGTTTAATTTACATTAGAAAAAGGCCGGTCTCTTGAGAAAGATACAGAAGCCTTAGTAACCATATGTTGCTTAACCTTAGGTTTCTAAGCCATATTTAGTTAAGAGGTTCCAGTGAAGCTGTTTCCTACTGTAACATTATTAAAACTGAACACAAAATAGAACAGATATATATATTTTAAGATTAAAAGAAAAGAATAGCATATGTAACTCTGGTATTCAGTTCCTTGCTTACTCTAAGTAAATTTTTGTAAATTTTTATTGAGAAAAAATGAGGTCATACAAATAATACCACATGATCATGTGAACAAAGAAAGTTCTAAAAACACCAGTCACATAATATTCTCAACAGACTTCAACATTCAAGAAAATAGGCAACAGAATCGCTAAAAAGAAAAACTTTTTGCGACTTATCAAACTAAACAAAAGGAGCAGTTACCAATTTCTCATCACATGGAAACAAATTCACAGGCCCACTACAATCCCAACATTGCACATATGATAAACCAACTAACTCCCACACTATGGTGGTACAGAGTCAAATGCAGATCTACTAACAATCTACTTTCAGAAGTGACTCCTTAATCATTGACATAAACCCCCCCTCCCAAGTCTTTGCTCACGAACTTCAAAAAGGGATCCCAAATACATGAGACATATTAGGATTTGTCCTTCGTAAGAAATGTAACAAGTTCCAGAGAATAAACTTTCCGGCTAGACAGGAACCAGTCATCTCTCGAGGGAGTAGTAAATTGTTTCTAATGTTGAGCCATAGTTTGTTTTGCTGCAACCAGCAGATGTGTTATCAAGGGGATGCCACCTCTAGTAGATTGAGTGATTCCCAGGATAGGTAATCCCAATAAAATAAGGGCAGGATCAAGGGAGGAACAAGTTGTCGTAATCTTATAAATTCAAGATATGATCTCCTTCCAAAATAGTACTATCAAGGGACAAGACCACCACAAATGAAACAGTATACCCACGTTTCCTCAACTTCTCCAGCATGTATTAGAATTAATCAGCCCCTTGTGGGAGTAATATATCAGTGATACATTATTTTATATCAATTAATAGCTCGCAATTTTAGACACCAGTCAAGCTCACATAGGCCAAAGGAAAGAGGTTTTAAAAGCAAAGAGTGAAGAAGAACTCATGGTGTTCTTAGATGGAGATCCTTTCCCTGGCTTGTCAGGATTTGCTGTAGCAAGACATGCTCTGGCACGCTGTGCAGCAAGATACCCACAGGAGTGGCAAAAAAGCATTTCATTGGTGGGAAAGCAGCAGGCTGCCAAGAGTGAAGGAAGCGTTGGGGAAGAAGAATTTCTCTTGCGGTGATGTACTGGTGGGTATCTGGCTGTCCTGAGAACCTTAGTGCCATTGCGGGTCTGCAAGCGAATGCCACTGCTTCCTGTCACAGCCCAGACAGATCACTAAACAATGCAAGGAGAGAAGCACCAGAAAACACTGCTTAAACAGCTCCAAGACGCACAGGAGGTTCCCATGACAACGCAAACAGGTTCCACAAGAACAAATGAAGGAAAAACACCCCCAGCAGAAGAGCACCCGAAGCAAGACTCAAATAAATCCCAGTTTGGGTTATAGGCAACAGGCAGAGAATTGCCAGACCATAAAAAGAAGATAAAATGGTAAAAATTGGAAAATAATCAGGATGGGAAGGGAGAGGAAGGGAGTTGAGCAGCCATCTTGGCGCTGGCTTGCTAGTGCCCCCATTCTATGTAAAAGTAATACCATGCCAAACTAGAGCAGTATGACTAATAAAATGATTGGGGTTTGTTTGTTTTTTCAAATGTTAGGTGATAGGGAAAACTGTGAAAAATTACTGAGTCCCCTCTTTAAAAGAATATTAGTGCTTAAAGTTGTTGAAGAGTCCCATTTAACCATTTCTTCTACAGTACTATGAAGCCATATAAAAGTCTCAATACTACCATGTTGACTTTCATAGGAACCATATGTAGGCATCACATTAACTAATATAAAGCATGCATATGGTACAAACAGCTGAAGAGTTGATTTAGAGAAGAATATTTTTATAAACAGGGTTGTGATCATAAAGGGGCAGATTTTAAAAGGGTTATGTGCGTAAATCTTCAGGATTTACGCGTGTAACTGCTCCTGCACCCGCCGAGGCTATTTTGCATAGACCCGGCGACGTGCACAAAGCCCCGGGACGCGCATATGTCCCGGGGCTTTGTAAAAGGGACAGGAAGGGGGCGGGGTGTGGGTGGGGTGCCGGTCCGGGGGCGGGACCGAGGCCTCCGGCACAGTGGCTGTGCTGGAGGATCACGCGCCGGCAGCCAGCCGGCGGCCGCAAGTTACGCCTTCCAGAGGCAGGCGTAACTTACAAAGTAAAGGTAGGGGGGGGGGATTTAGGTAGGGCTGGGGGGCGGGTTAGATAGGGGAAGTGAGGAGAAGGTGGGGGGGGGGCCGAAGGAAAGTTCCCTTCAAGGCCGCTCTGATTTCGGAGCGGCCTCGGAGGGAACAGGGAAAGCCATCGGGGCTCCCCTAGGGCTCGGCGCATGCAAAGTGCACTAGTGTGCACCCCCGCGCGCGCGCGCCGACCCCAGATTTTATAACATGCGCACTGCTGCGCACACATGTTATAAAATCAGGCATACATTTGTGCGCACCAGGTAGCGCACACAAATGTACCCCGCACGCGTATGTTTAAAAATCCAGCCCAAAAAGTATGAACAGCATTCCAGCTTCATTAGAGATCACCATAGATCCATCTTTTCCAAGGACTGCCTAGCTCTTTTTTTCCTTTAGGTCAACATTGAAGAGCTGCTTTTGTGAATCTTCAGTGCTCTATTTTTTCTGCAGGTTGTTTTAATCTTTTTTTGTAATATTTGAGTTTCTCACTCACAGAATAAATAGAAATCTATTTTGAAATGGGTTTGTCTGGGTAATCTTTAAGTTAAAAACATTCTTTTACAGGAGCATAAAGGAAATAATCTAAACTCCCAACAGACTTTTATAAAGAACTTTCACAAAAAGCTTACACATAAAACAGAACCAAGGAATAATAACAGCATCAGTCAATCTATGCTCAATTTAATCTGCAGTCTTGTGCCCTCAATGGACTTTAGATTGAATCATTATTAGCATGAAAATCAATCATTTGTTGTCTTGTCCTGTGGTCTGAAAATCTGGATTTGACACTAAAACTATATATAAATTTTTATTTAGAGCACTGTCACTGGCTGGTCCCGTACTCTGGAACACCATACCACTCGAAACAAGACTACAGAGAAATCTGAAATTATTCAAAACTAATCTGAAAACCTGGCTTTTTAAACAAGCATTTTATAAAGATAAAGAAAAGGAGAAAAATAGTTGATAGATAAGGATGCACCAAGCTAGAAGTTATTAGTAACCTACATAAGCATATTCGTGTTAAAATCAAACTGCCTAATTTGTTCCTAACAATCAGGTTTAACTTACACACATAATGCAAACATCACTTATATGTTTAAAATAGTTTTGAATAAAGTACCACTCTCCCAAAGCAAAAAGCAAACCATTACATCACATCCAACTCTAGCCACTTTTCGGCACACTATACCTATCTCAGTGTAAAAATGCACAGTCTCTTTCTGAAAAAATAAAACAAATGTATACACTTACCACAACTTGAAACCAAAAACTGTAATGCAAAATAATGTAAAATCAATACTTGCATTCAGATATGGTAACTCATTATTATAATAGAATGGCTTGATGTCTCATGCTGTTCAACATCATCACATATTTATAAACCCATCAATGGATCCGGAACTCCTCCTCCCAACCTACAATTTGATGGAGTTCAATACCTCTTATAGAAGTAAAATGAAAGTTTATTCACATCATAACTTAATGTTTTTACAACAACAGACGAATACTCAAACAACTCCTCTTCTACAAGAAATGATCCTGTAGCCTGGAAGTCTGGATTGATTGCAATTTAATATTCCATCATCATATTAAACCAGTTGTTAAGGCTGGATTTTTCAAGCTCCATGTTCTTTGTGGTCTGTGACACTGTTTGGACCATGCTGATTTTCGGCTTGTGGTTTAAGTCTCAAGTCTGGCCTTGAAAGACTACTGTAACACCATCTGTAATGGGCTGCCAGAGTCTTCTTTAAGGGTTCTGCAGCTGTTGCAGATCTGCTGCGCAATGATTTCAAGGAGGAACCGTAGAGATCATATAACTCCAATATTGATGGATCTTTATTGGCTCAATGTTCAATACTGTGTCCAGATTAAAATTGCTGTTAGTCCACAAGCTGGTAAATTCTGATTCTTTCGGGCAAATATGCTGCTTTGGCTATACTATTCTATTCTATACACAACCTCAGGTCATTCTAGAGAGGCTTTCTGGATATACAATCTCCAAAGCAAGCTTGTCTCACTGAAACTAGAGAGCAAGCCTTTTTTGTTGCTGATTTTGCTCTCTGGAATGCTATCAAGGAATCTTTGTGCCTCATGGAATGTTTGAAAACCTTTAAATCTAAGTTAAAACATTTATTTTTTAAAAGGCTCATACATACTTTCAGTGAGTGATTCAGAACTTGTAAATTATGTGATGTGTGTGTCTGATGATAGAAAATGTTACTATTTGGATTTCAGAATGATTAAGTACATAAGAACATAAGAACATAAGAAAATGCCATACTGGGTCAGACCAAGGGTCCATCAAGCCCAGCATCCTGTTTCCAACAGTGGCCAATCCAGGCCATAAGAACCTGGCAAGTACCCAAAGTATATGGTTGTTTATTTTTCTGACAGAATCTTTGTGATTATTATTATGTCATATTGTAAATTTTTTATGTTTTTGTTATGCATGTATTGCTTTTAGAGTATGTACCGCCCAAAAGTTTTTGTTTATTGTGAACCGATGCGATGTGCGAACGGATATTGGTATAAAAGAGATGTTAGATAAATAAAAATAAATAAATAAATGTATGTTTATCTGCACATCGCTCAGTGCTTTGACTTAGGTTATTCACTAATTCCAATAAAGATGAAGATTATAGAATTCTAGGTTCAACTAAATTCTTCCATTCTCTGAGAAAGTAATCAATATATACAGTGCTGACAATAAGCAAAATCCTTGTCTTAAGAATTCATTTTTTCAATTAGTTTTTGTAAGTTTCTTTCCATAATCAATAGATATTTTTGTTTTATCCTATAGAATTTGCATGGCATTTAAGTGCTGAAGTATCCTCTCTTTTTTGAGATACTGCAGTCCACTGCCAATATTATTTCAAGATCTGTAAAACTAAATGTGTGTCCAAATTAAATTCTTTTTTTCTATTGTTCCTAAAATCATCTACACATGAGCATCCTCATCCAAAGCAACTTTATTCTTCTAATAGTAGAACCTCTAAGGCCTGGATTTATCAAAATGCACTAACTACTGCATGTGATAGGAAAAGGGGTGTGTTTTATAGTAACAGGCAGTTTATTGCAATAATACCTATGCAAAGCACAAATTTCACAATAAGTGCTAGAATTGATGTATTTCCTACATACAACCACTGGGGGGAATATGGAGAGAGAGAGAGAGAGAGAGAGAGAGAGAGAGAGAAAGACACTAACTAGCCAAAATGCCCTCATGCTAGATAGGTATTTATATCTCTATGGGAGACCCACTTAGTAACTTGAGGTGAGGCTTAGGTATTAGGGTAAGGGTTAGGGGCCACTTTGACATTCAGAAGAAACTCACCCAAATATCCAATTTGTGCAATGTTCTCTCAACCTAGCTTGATGGACTCTCTACCTGGATAACATCAAGCTAGGTTGAGAGAACATTGCACAAATCTCATCTTTGGGTGGGTTTCTTCCCTCCGAAGGTCATCAAATCTTCACAAGAGACTAGAGCACTGTTCTGTTTGTACGTCTCACTTTGAATGTCAAAGTGGCCCCTAACCCCTACACTAATACCTAAATCTCACCTCAAGTTACTAAGTGGGCCTCCCATAGAGATATAAATACCTATCTAGCATGAGAGCATTATAGCTAGGCTCTCTCTCCTCCTTCCCCCCTCCCCCCAGGAGGGCTCAGCTAGCTCTCCAGGAGCTCAAACAGCCTGTGCAAAAAACATTACAATAACAACAAAATAAGGGAAGGATGAATATGGAATATTTTTAGGGGGTATATTTAAATGATGATGTATTAGGGTAATTTTGTACATATAGTAGGTGTCTAGATGTTAGAGGGTTATAAGATATAACATGTTTAAAATAATGTGTATGTTTAATACTACTTTATAAAATGAGATGTAATAAAAATCTAAATGTAGTAAATTTGATGGTGTTCATGAAGAAAAGATAATAGGATCCCTTATTTTGTTGTTGTTTTTAGGATTAAGTATAAGGGAGGGTAAGAGTCTCTTGTTATATTACCAAAAAACATCACAACCACGATAAAGCCCTATCGCACAGCTTTACACAAATGAAAAAGGTGTTAAAGCCATGCAATACAGCTTCACAAAACTGTGAGCCCAGTCCACTTGGCCAAAATTCCCACCCCAATTTCCTCCCCTTTTTCTTATTTGCATCACACCAAACGTTATGGTGCTTTCGCATGCATTAATGGCATTTTCGCATGCGTTACGGCGTTTTTTGCTTACGAAAAACCTTAATGCATACAAAAACGCCATATAGCACTTTGATAAATGACCCCCTAAGATAGTTGTGTCTTTTAGTTATGATCTTGTTGAATATTTAGTAACTTATAATTAGTAACTTCAATCTGCTTTTTCAAATAAAGATATTATTCTAGTCATTCTCCATTCCAATGGTATTTTATATTGCTGCCAACAAAGATTTAGCAAATGCAATAATTTTCATTTGAGGTAAATTCCTCTGTATTTCCAAAATTCCATATTCATGTGGTCTAGCCCAGTGACTTTTCTATTTGTATTTTTTGGTAATGCTTTATTTTATGCTCAAATCCACATTGGCATCATACATATTTATTTATTTATTTATTTATTTATTTATTTATTTATTTAGCATTTTTCTATACCGACTTTCCAATAACAGAATTATTGATCAATTCGGTTTACATTCTCAACAATAACAATGACAAGTAAATGTCTTACAATGAACAGGTCGAATTAACTTGGATTAAGATATATGGGGTTAATAACATAATTAAAAGGTACGGTGCCTAATGTAGTCTAGCTAAACAGGTGGTATTATAATGTTATTAGATAATTAGACTGCCAAAGAATATGTGATTTCTAGAGAAGGTCTATATAGTTCTCTAGCGTGTTCCCACGGAGGGGATCATTGGCAGAGATATTCCGCAAGTTGATGTTAAGGGAAAGCTTGGTTGAATAACCAAGTCTTGAGTCGTTTTTTAAATGTAGTGGAGCATTGCACTGATCTGAGATCTGACGGGAGAGTGTTCCAGATTTTAGGACCTACTGTGGAGAAAGCTCTTTTGCTTAATGCTGACTTCATCGGTGGGATTTGAAGGTTGTTTTTGTAGGCTTGTCTCACTGGTCTGGTAGAGGTGTGGAGTTGGAGAGGGAATTTGAGCTCGAGTGGTGCCAGGTTGTGTAGTGCCTTGTGGGTTACTGAGAGCACTTTGAAAAGTATTCTGAATTTGACGGGAAGCCAGTGTAGGCTTTTTAAGATGGGTGAGATGTGGTCTCTTTTGTTGGACTTGGTTAAGATCCTCGCTGCAGCGTTTTGCAGCATCTGTAGCGGTTTTATGGCGTTTGCAGGGAGACCCAGTAGAAGTGAGTTGCAGTAGTCTATTTTCGTGAGAATGATTGCTTGTAGAACTAATCGGAAGTCTTTAAAATGTAGGAGAGGTCTCAGTCTTTTTAGGACTTGTAATTTGAAAAATCCGTCCTTTATGATGTTATTTATGAGTGATCTGTAATTCATTTGATTGTCCAGTATAATTCCTAGATTTCTGACTTGTGGGGTCATTGTTAATTGAGTAGACATGATGGTACTTGGAAGTGTGTTGGTTCCGTTTTAGGAGATGAGGAGATATTCTGTTTTGTTTTGATTAAGGATCAGGTTGAGGCTAGTAAGTAAGTTGTTGATGGCTTGTTGGCAAGAGTTCCAGAAGTCCAGAGTTTTTTGGAGAGATTCCGTAATTGGAATCAGTATCTGAACATCGTCTGCGTATAAGTAGTGGATGAGATTTAGGTTGATGAGGAGCTGGCAGAGTGGTAGGAGGTAAATATTGAATAATGTTGGAGAGAGTGACGATCCTTGTGGGACTCCTAAGTTGCAGGTGACTGGTTGAGATTCTTCCTTGTTGACCTTGACCTTATACTGTCTGTTCTGTAGGAACGATTTGAACCAGTTGAGGGCCTCATCTCTAATACCTATGTCTGACAGACGATCTATTAATGTGTTATGATTGACCGTGTCAAATGCTGCTGTTAGATCTAGGAGGATGAGGAGACAAGGATGTCTGTTTTCAAGATTCAGTAAAATAGAGTCCGTTAGTGAGATTAGTAGAGTTTCAGTGCTTCGAGATTGGCGGAAGCCGAACTGCGATGGGGAAAGAATGTTGTGGTCGTTTAGGTATTCTGTTAGTTGTTTATTTGCAACTCGTTCCAAGATTTTTGCGATGAACGGTAGATTAGCTATTGGACGAAAATTAGCCGGGTTTTCTGGAGAAAGATTAGGTTTTTTTATTAGTGGTTTTATGATTGCCATTTTTAGTGGGTCAGGTACAAGCCCTTGAGAGAAGGAGCAATTGATGATTTGTGCGATGGGTTTGGAAATGGTTTCAGCACAAGAGATGAGGAGATTGGTGGGTATGGTATCCTGAGGGTGTGAAGAAGGTTTGAGCTTTTTTAGGATATTTTTGACCTCTAAGGATGAGGTCAGTTCGAATTCCCTAAGGCTAGCCTTTTGTGATGGGACAGCAGCTCGAGGAATTATTGGCGTAGTATAATTAATATTATTCTTATTATTGGATTGCGTTAGTAGGTTTGGGATCTTGTTTTTGAAGTAGGTTGCCAGTTCTTCTGCTTTGCTTGCTGCTTTATCGTCTGGTATGGATGTCGATGGGGGTTTAGTGAGGGATGAGACCAAGGAAAAAAGCGCTCTCGGGTCGAAAATGAAGTGGTGGATTTTTTGTGAGTAAAAGTCTCTTTTTGCTTGGAGGATGGATATTCTGTAATGGTGCATCGTGGTTTTGAATGCCGTGATGTTGGCATATGTTGGGTTTTTGCGCCAATGTTGTTCTTTTTTTCTGAGATCCTGTTTTATGGATTTTAGTTTTGGGGTGTACCAAGGTTTTCTGTTGTCCTTGTTTGCTTGATGGGCTTTGGTGATAGTTGGGCATGTAGTATCGGCCACTTTTTTGGTAATGTTGTTCCAGGACGATATGGCTGAGTCCGCGTTCGTGAGGTCCAGTTGGTTAAGTTCATCTGATAGGCTGTTGCTGAGAATTTCCTGGCTGCACATTTTCTTGAATTGGATTGTGTTATTCTGCTTTTCAAGGGGGGTAGGAAGCTTTATCTTTAGTGCGGTGTTAATCAGCTTATGGTCTGACCAAGGAACTGGAAGGCATGTAGGGTGGGAGGAAGGAGTAAGTTCCTGGTTAATGAAAATGAGGTCCAGCGTATGACCAGCTTTGTGGGTGGGTTCCTTAATTATTTGTTTGAAACCCATGAAGTTTAGTGTGTTTAGGAAAGTTTCACAACTGTGAGAAAGGGGAGATACATCCACATGGAGGTTGAAGTCCCCCAAGAGTATCGCTGGTGTGTCGGCATTGATGTGCTTTACTATATTTTCAATCAAAGGTGATGGATCGGTTTCAAGGTATCCTGGGGTGGCGTATGTAAGCCCGATTTGAAGGTGAGAGGATTTAAATACGGCGAATTCTAGAGAATGTGAAGATATTGATGTTTGTAGTGACATTCCTAATGTTTTTTTTGCTGCAAGAAGAAGACCTCCTCCTCGTTTTTTGAGTCTGGGGATAGAGAATATGTTGTACGAGTGAGTGGGGAGTTGGTTGATTGTAGCGATGTCTTCTGGTTTTAACCAGGTTTCTGTGATTGCGAATAAGTCTGTGTTTGTTTCTAGCAGATAGTCATGGAGCAGATGAGTTTTCTTAGTCAAAGACTGTGCATTCAGCAGTGATAAGGTGAACAGTGAGAGGCCCAGTAGTTGGTTTAAAGGTGAGATGACGATAGGGATGAGTCTTTTTTGTAAAGAGTGTTGTAAGGCTTGTTTTTTTTGCTGAGGGTCTCTTGAAGTTGTGGATGATGGGGATGGATGAGATCGCCATGATTGGCGATCTCATCCATATATATGAATATCATATATATGAATATATCATATATCATATATCATATATATATCATATATCATATATCATATATATGAATATCATATATATGAATATTAGAGGGGCCTACAATCTCATCTGGATCTGGGAGGTGGATGAGTGGAAGATGGTCTTCGAAACTCGTGATGGGCGCTATGAATATCTTGTAATGTCTTTTGGTTTTTACAACAACCTCCAGTATCTTCCAACACATGGTCAATGAGATCTTAGAGACCTCCTCTACTGTCATGTCTTGGTCTATCTGGATGATATCCTCATCTTTTCACACTGCCTAGCACAACATCATGAGCATGTTAAACAATTTCTGCAAAAGCTATGAGAGAATCACTTTTGAGCAGAATGAACTGCTATTCTTGGACTATATTATCTCACAGCATGGTCTATGCATGGATTTAGAGAAAATGAAGACCATTCAAGACTAGCCTCAACCCATTGGCTCAAAGTCTTGCAAAGATTTCTTGGCTTTGCCAATTACTACTGGCAGTTCATGCACTCATATTCCTCACTGGCTGCCCATCTCACTGCTCTTATAAAACCAGATATTGGCCCGAAGAGGTGAGCCAAGCCTTCTGTCACCTCAGGCAAGCATTCCTCAGAGACCACTGTCTCCAATACCCGAAGCCATCTATACCCTTTATCATGGAGGTAGATGCCTCTGCCACTGGGGTAGGGCTGTCCACTCAACACATAAGGAACACTCATGCCTTGCTTCTTCTTTTCTAAGAAATTCACTCTTATCTCATGCCCAAGTCTCGTACTCACTCTTCCCCTCTTCATCCCCAGCAGTCTCACGTTCACTCTTCTTATCTCATCCCCAGCAGTCTCACACTCACTCTTCCTCTCTTCATCCCCAGCAGTCTCATACTCACACTTCCTATCTCATTCCCAGCAGTCTCACACTCACTCTTCTTAATTCATGCCCAAGTCTCATACTTACTCTTCCCCTCTTCATCCCCAGCAGTCTCACACTCATTCTTCTTATCTCATGCCCAAGTCTCATATTCACTCTTCCCCTCTTCATCCCCAGCAGTCTCACATTCACTCTTCCTATCTCATCTCCAGCAGTCTCATGCTCACCTTCCTATCTCATCCCCAGCAGTCTCACATTCACACTTCTTATCTCATGCCCAAGTCTCATACTCACTCTTCCCCTCTTCAACCCTAGCAGTCTCACATTCACTCTTCCTATCTCATCCCCAGCAGTGTCATGCTCACTCTTCCTATCTCATCCCCAGCAGTCTCACATTCACTCTTCTTATCTCATGCCCGTCTCATACTCACTCTTCCCCTCTTCAACCCCAGCAGTCTCACATTCACTCTTCCTATCTCATCCCCAGCAGTATCATGCTCACTCTTCCTATCTCATCCCCAGCAGTTTCATGCCCAAGTTTCATACTCACTCTTCCCCTCTTCATCCCCAGCAGTCTCACATTTACTCTTCCTATCTCATCCCCAGCAGTCTTACGATCACTCTTCCCCTGTTCATCCCCAGCAGTCTCACATTCACTCTTCCTATCTCATCCCCAGCGGTCTCATGCTCATTCTTCCCCGTTCATCCCCAGCAGTCTCACATTCACTCTTCCTATCTCATCCCCAGCATTCTCACACTCACTCTTCCCCTCTTCATCCCCAGTAGCCTTCCCCTCTTCATCGCCAGCAGTCTCACATTCACTCTTCCCCTCTTTAGCCACAACACTCTCACACTTTCCCTCTTCCTCCCCAGCAGTCTCACACTCACTCTTCCCCTCTTCATCCCAGCACTCTCACACTCACTCTTCCCTTCTTCATCCCCAGTAGCTTCACACTCACTCTTCCCATCTCATCCCCAGCAGTCTTACACTCACTCTTCCCCTCTTCATCCCCAGCAGTCTCACACTCACTCTTCTTAATTCATGCCCAAGTCTCGTACTCACTCTTCCCCTCTTCATCCCCTCTTCAACCCGAGCAGTCTCACACTCACTCTTCTTATCTCATGCCCAAGTCTCATACTCACTCTTCCCCTCTTCATCCCCAGCAGTCTCATACTCACTCCTCCTATCTCATTCCCAGCAGTCTCACACTCACTCCTCTTAATTCATGCCCGTCTCATACTTACTCTTTCCCTCTTCATCCCCAGCAGTCTCACACTCACTCTTCTTATCTCATGCCCAAGTCTCATACTCACTCTTCCCCTCTTCATCCCCAGCAGTCTCACACTCACTCTTCCTATCTCATCCCCAGCAATCTAATGCTCACTCTTCCTATCTCATCCCCAGCAGTCTCATATTCACTCTTCTTATCTCATGCCCAAGTCTCATACTCACTCTTCCCCTCTTCATCCCCAGCAGTCTCACATTCACTCTTCCTATCTCATCCCCAGTGGTCTCACGCTCACTCTTCCCCTGTTCATCCCCAGCAGTCTCACATTCACTCTTCCTATCTCATCCCCAGCGGTCTCACGCTCACTCTTCCCCTGTTCATCCCCAGCAGTCTCACATTCACTCTTCCTATCTCATCCCCAGCATTCTCACACTCACTCTTCCCCTCTTCATCCCCAGTAGCCTCACACTCACTCTTCCCCTCTTCATCCCCAGCAGTCTCACATTCACTCTTCCTATCTCATCCCCAGCATTCTCACACTCACTCTTCCCCTCTTCATCCCCAGTAGCCTCACACTCACTCTTCCCCTCTTCATCCCCAGCAGTCTCACATTCACTCTTCCTATCTCATCCCCAGCACTCTCACACTCACTCTTCCCCTCTTCATCCCCAGTAGCTTCACACTCACTCTTCCTATCTCATCCCCAGCAGACTCACACTCACTCTTCCCCTCTTTATCCACAACACTCTCACACTTTCCCTTTTCCTCCCCAGCAGTCTCACACTCACTCTTCCCCTCTTCATCCCCAGTAGCTTCACACTCACACTTCCTCTCTCATCCCCAGCAGTCATATTCACTCTTCCCCTCTTTATCCCCAGCACTCTCACACTTTCCCTCTTCCTCCCCAGCACTCTCACACTCACACTTTCCCTCTTCCTCCCCAGCAGACTCATATTCACAGAGGAAAGCAGTGTCATCTGTGACTAGGACTTGGAGGTAATGGCAGCAAAGCTGTTCAGGCTCTGGCTCTTTCTGGGCCTGTGATTTCCTTTGCTGTTTATTTTTGCTAGCAGTGACTTTTATTAGTTTTGTATGCATTTCAGCTTCTCTCTCCCCACTGAAGGTTTTCTAATTTTGGGCGACCAGGGCAGACCAGGGAATGTGGTTTCCTTTCCGGTAGTTCGTACCAAAGTCTGGGCAGTACAGCCTGCTGCTGATCTTCCTTCCCGCTATGCCACCGCTGATCTTCTTTCCTTCCACAAATTCTGCCCGATGCGGATCCTTCTGGTCCACTTCCGCGGAGTCCTGCTGCTGCTGCTGCTGCTGTTGCAGAAATTCTTCCTCCCACTGCAGACTCCCTGTGAGCTTCAGCAAGAAACCCACTGAATTGGCTGCTTCCTGGCTCCTTCCCATTGGCCCAGATGGGCTGCTGGCTGCTTACTATTGGCCCCAAAGCAAAACTTTCCAGTGTCTAGAAAATAATTGGGTGGGCCTGAGTAAAACGTGGGTGGGTCATGGCCTACTAGGCCCGCCTGTGGCTACACCACTGAACAAGGTCCAACATGATTTGAAAAAAAAAACTGTCCAGACAACAGAGGTAGGAAAGACATTTTTTTTTCACTTTATTGCTTGGAGTGTGTCAGCTTTGGCAATATGCATTTCTTATATCTTTATACTTTGCTCAGTAGAGGAGAGAATGTATTTTTGTGTGCGTTTCTCCAGCATTGCTCTGCATTGTACAGTCTGAGTCTGGCTTCATGAGGGTTCCATTTCATTTTTTTATCTGCACATTTCAAGTTTGTAGTCACTTATTCTGCATATGGTTAGGATCTGCCTGTGTTCCTCATGTATGACGGAAGGTGAGTGACTTTGACAGTGTTTAGTTTCAGTGTGGGGATCTGTACCAGTTCAGCTTGCTCTGATTTCCCAGAATGAGGAGGAGCCATTACTGTATTTGCAGTGGTGTCTTTTCATAGGTTTGCTGTGTGAGTCCTGGGTGCTAGCTCTTTTATGGTACTGCAGGTTTGCTACAAAGATTCTGAGTGTGTTTTTTGGTGCATCACGATGAGCCTGGTAGAGGAGAGAGTTTGCTTTGCTGTTGATGAGATGTAGAACTTAATTAGTTTAATATAATAAAAATCCCTTAAATCAGTAGAAGGTAATAATGCATGTTCGTTGAAGCCAATACTAATAGAGGCTATCAGGAGCACTTGGCTTATAATTTAATCATCACCTGCTTAAAATACTTCTGTAAATGACTTTTGAAATGGCTAACATTTTAAAATGTTCATATATATCAACTAATATCCTTTACAAATGTTTTTATCATATGCAAAAACTACTTATTCAAAATAGTTGCTGGTAATATTGATAAGTCCTGTGAGATTTACTGTTATTTTATTAAACTGGATATGCATGCATCCATTTCCCAAGGCTTCATAAAAGATTCCAAAAAAGCCAGTGAATTCTCTCTACTTCCACTCTGATATAGGCATTCACTCTTTTTTCATCTCCTACTGCTTAACAAGGTAGAAATAAATAATACGTTGGGTACCGGTTATCAATCACATCTACAGACCAAAAAGTCACATTTTTGGGACCAAGGTTACATTTGTGTCCACTTATAGATTATAAACAATAAGTGTTATGCTTTAAATTAAAAAAACTAACTGAGTCTTCCAGCTCTTAGTGTTGTGCATAGAGCCAGAGAGAACACTTTTTCACTTGGTTGTAAATGCCACATTGCCTGGCTATGGCTTTGACCAGCAGATATCTTGCCTACCAACTCCTGTGTACCCCGTGACATAAATTTATTCCCTTCCATCATGTCCTGTAGTTTAATATCATAATTAAACCATGCCCAACTTTCATTATCTTTATGTGCACTCAATATCCTATTAGCATACCCTTGTTGGTAGATATTCAAACAAATCCAGTCGAGTTAGCCGGATAAGACTTATCTAGCTAATTCACACAGGATATTCAGCAGCACGGCTCCACCACTGAATATACCCAAATAAGTTGCTAGTTAGCCACGTAAGTCTTATCCAGCTAACTTTAGACACAGTATTGAGCAGGTCTAACTTATCTGAATTAGTCTAAATATCAGTTCTTATCCAGCTTAGGGGGTCATTTATCAAAGTGCTATATGGCGTTTTCACATGAGTAAAGTACCTTTAACGCATGCAATAATGCCATAACGCATGGTGTGAAGCAAATCAGAAAAAGGGGAGGAATTTGGGGCCAAGTTCACAATTTTGTGAAGCCATAATCACATAGCTTTAACTACCCCTTTTTTCATTTGTGTAAAGCCATGTGATATGGCTTTATTGTGCTTTGCGATGTTTTCACAAATAGTGCTTTTAGTATTTTAAGCTGCTGGAGAGCCAGCCTAGCTATCAGGATGAGAATGAGAGAGAGAGAGAGAGAGAGAAAGGGAGAGAGAGAGAGAACCTAGCGATACTGCCCTCATACTAGGTAGGTATTTATACCTCTATATCAGGCCCATTTATTCACTCGATGTGAGGTTTAGGTATTAGTGTAGGGGTTAGGGGCCACTTTGACATTCAACGTGAGATGTACAAACTGGACAATGCTCTCTTGTGAACATTTGATGACCTTCGGAATGATGGACTCTCTACCTGGGTAACATCAAGCTAGGTTGAGAGAACACTGCACAAATATTCTGTTCATGAGTCTCACTTTGAATGTCAAAGTGGCCCCTAACCCCTACTCTAATACCTAAACCTCACCTCGAGAGACTAGGTGGGCCTCATATAGAGGTAGAATACCTGCCTAGTATGAGGGCATTATGGCTAGTCTCTCTCTCTCTCTCTCTCTCTCATGAGGGCCCTGATAGCTAGGCTGGCTCTCCAACAGCTTAAAATAGTATAAATTGTTGTGTCCCCCCCCAAGTGGTTGTATGTAGGAAATACAACAATTCTGGCACTTATCACAAAGTGTGAAAAAGTTATCACAGTTTGTGCTAAGATAGCACACTTTGCAATAATCTGCCTATTACCATAAAAGATGCCCCTTTTCCTATCACATGCAATATTTAGTGCATTTTCATAAATCCAGGCCTTAGTTAGCCAGATAAGAAATTAATTCCCTTTACGCCCACAATTCACCCACTACCTATCCAGCTAAGTTATGGCCACTGAACAGGACTGCATATTCAGCCACTGCCACTGAACCATGTAAGTCCCTACTTTTCCAGCTAAGTAATGTTGAATATTGGTTTCTAAGAGTACATCATACTGCAAAGGGCCATAATGGCCTATCACAAGGGCAGAAAACCCCTTACCCAACTAATAATTGTTAGGGAAACATCCTCTCTCTTTCCTCTTCCTTTCTTTTCTTCTTCTTCAAGTCTTTATCAGTTTCTCTACACCCTTCTAATATATGAAATTTGTATATGATCCTTTTTTGTAGATTTTGTTTTTTATAGACTGAGGGAATCACTCCCAAAATTCAGACAATGCCACTAACGCAGAAGGGTTCCTTTTTGGCAGCTTTACTGTAGGGTGCCTCTCCCCTTCAGAAGAACTTGAAGAACCTGAATCTGAAAAACCCTCCTTTCTCCCCAGTGATGAGAATGACTGAATACTTTGCCTATTCTATATGCCAGTTTTATTCCCCTTGACATCTGTATCTACAAATGCTGCCTGCCCGATCCCTCCCTCTTGCCAATACACTGCCTGCATTATACTCATCTAATCCTACACCTGCCACCTCATCTTCCCCTTCAATCTCTCTAGTTATTTGATTCTGCTCCACCACAACCACTGCTGATTCTTCTCCTGGCATTTGAATCACCTCACCACCTGCTCACCATCTGTAAATGTCCTCACAGCAAACGTCCTCACAGCACTCAGCCCTCTGCAAGCCTCTTGGTGAGATGGCCCTGCCATTTACTTATCTTGTTCCTCTGCTGCATCACCAGATCCTGAAAAAGGAAAACAGGAAAACATTCCCTATTGTTTCCCACATCTGGACCGTACTCCTGTCCCTGACCCCCATTCCCTGACCCCATTCTCTGACCCCTATTGAAATTCTTTAATATTTCCTCTCAAGATCTCTTGATGTTTGAATTTGAAAAATAGTTAAATAAAATTAAAAATAAAGTGAAACCCTTCACCATGGACCAAGCTGGGGCCTGAAACCCAAGGGTGGGGGAGGCCATGTCCACTGCTATCCAAGATTCTTCCTTCCAAAGCTCAATAGATCCACTATTCTCCAAATTCCATATCTTGACAAAATGCTCCAGAGTCCACTACCCTACTGGGAGCCTCATTCCCCACAACCATTTCCCCTCTATCAGGAAAACAGTTTATGCCCCTGTCAAAGCCATAACCCCTGACCACTATCCCTGGGACTGCTGACATTGTCTCACAACTAATCCTCCCCACTTCCCTCCCAACCCATGACCCCCATTTCTTTCCCATAACTTCTCTATCAGCTTCAGTGATGGTACCTGAATGTTCTCCCCTGCCAGAAGCACCTTCAGAGATAAAGGGTGGAGCAACAACTGCCTCCTCTACTCCTCAGAAGAAATTACTTCGTCCCATAGTATATGAGTCTGACTATGTCTGCCCCTAGCAGGGAAACCCATACTGCTCCCTGAAACACTGGAACCAGCAGCTTCAGTCCTCCATCATTTAGTGCTGAAATCACCACTACTCCACTCCATGAATGTCCCCTCCAATGCTCTTCAGATGGCAACACTGAGAGGGTTGACTCCACTTGCCTGCTTATGGACGGAATCTTTGTACCTTCAATAGAACTCTTTTGGGCATGCAAACTCATCCTAGATGAATCCTCCTAGCACCTGCTCTCCCCCAAGTTGAAACTCTTGGTCCTCACCCAGCCCACACTGCTGGCTGTCTCACTACCTCCAACACTTGACCTGATATCTCCATCTTCTGAAGGCCACACATCATCGATGTAGCCTGCATCATTTTCAGGAACCACAGCCCCATCCTTACCCTGGTGCCGGGCTGTGTGGCCTACTTCTGAGTCTCCACTTATGGCATTCATGGGAATCTGACTAACATCTGTGTCCCTCCTCACCTGAGAAGATAAATAGCTGAACAGTTCCAACATTAGTTTCATCCCTACTCTTGCTGCCTGGCATGGGGACTGCTGTTCAGGTAAATGACTCACCTGACTCAACTCTGAAAGAAAAGAAGGGGCACAAAACATAATTCCTCCCTTTTACCCCTCTGCTGAGCCTGCCTCATACCTGACCCCAAGCCATTCCTCTCTAATCTCCAGTGGGCTCAAAGTCCACAGCATGATTCATATACTGGCCACATGAAAACAAAACAGTAGACAACATGAGCAACCACTCTGTGTTCTCTCTCTCCTTACCCACTGACAAACACATGGACCCAGCCCAAGAAGGTAGATAGTCTTTCAGTGAATGTGTGTGTGCCTTGATTTTTTAAAAAAAACCAAACTAGAGAGGTAGGCAATTTCAATTAGTGTCTGTGTGTGTGTGCCTTGATTAAAAAAAAAGACTAGGAAGGTAATGTCTTTTAGTGTCTGTGTGTGCACACTGATTTAAAAAAAAGACTAGGAAGATAGATTTATTTATTTATTTATTTATTTATTTATTGGTTTTTATATACCGCCGCTCATCAGAGATATCGCGTCAGTGTACAGAGAACAAAAACATACGCCGGAGCGTTATACATGGAACAAGAATAATAGTTTAAATTTTATACAATGCAACTAATACAAATTAAATCTTATATAAAGTAGCTATTAAAATAGAACCATAACTTAGAACATATTCATAAGGTAGCATATAAAGCAAAGATTAGTGGAAAAGGGTGGGGATGCTGGGAGGGAAAAGAATAATAGTTTAGATCTTGTATAAAGCAACTAATAATAACAGAGCTAATAATAACTAATAATAACAGATAATTTCTTTTAGTAGCTGTGTACCTTGATTTAAAGAGACTAGGGAGGTAGGTAATTTCTTTTAGTGTCTGTGTGTGTCCTTTGATTAAGAAATAAAGACCAGATAAAGGTAGGTAACTTGCCTTGAAAAGGTGTTAAAGAAGAGTGATTGATTTGTTGGTGTCAATTTTTTATACAAGGACAACAGAAGAAGTCACTCTGGCCAACTAATTAAACATAAGAACATAAGAAAATGCCATAATGGGTCAGTCCAAGGGTCCATCAAGCCCAGCATCCTATTTCCAACAGTGGCCAATCCAGGCCATTAGAACCTGGCAGGTACCTAAAAACTAAGTCTATTCCATGTTACTTTTACTAGTAATAGCGGAGGCTATTTCCTAAGTTAACTTAATTAATAGCAGGTAATGGACTTCTCCTCCACACATTCACTAAAATTGAATTGTGTATCATCAAAAGGGTTTGTCAATATTAATTTTCCTTTGAAGTACAAGATATATTGCAGGAGAAGAGCTCAGTAACTCTTAATCCTGAGGGAGTATTGAGAGGAGAAGAATATTTGGCTGGCGACTGAAAAGGATTGGTAAGTACTGTTTATTTGGTAATATTGGGACTTAAAAATCTGAGGAAAGGTGAAATTATGGGGTAAATTAATTTCTAGTGTGTGTGTGTGTGCCATGATTAAAAGCTAGGAAAGGAAGGCAAAAGACTAGGGGTGGTAGGTCATTTTATTTTTGTGTATGTGTGTGTGCTTTGATGAAAAAGAACTAGAGAGGTAGGTAATTTCTTTTTAGTGTCCGTGTGTGTGCTTTGATTTAAAAAAAAAAAAAAAAAAAAAGACATGATGTAGGCAGTTTCTTTCAGTGCCCCTCTTTCCCTCCCACCTATCCCTAAGCTCATTCTTTCATTTATAAACTCTGGTCCTATATAGGAGGGCAAGAAACATTTCCACAAGAAAAATCAATCCAGTATTTATCTAGAATAAGGGAGTGACCTAGCCCTTATCAATTAGATTAATTGTCCCCTTGCATGTCATTGCCAAATTAACATTAAATACATCACATAAATGTAACCCAGGTGTCTTTTATAGGTTACCAGCAAGCCCTAGGTCATGTCATGATAGTGAAGTTAGTGAGATAAATAACTAGAGGAGGATCCAGTCGTGTGCAGCCCCTCCCATTGAGGTTGCTATAATGGATATCCCACTCAGAGTTTTTATAGCAGAGCTTTGCCAAGGGCTCTGGGGGCAGTCCAAGTTTGCCATTAAGGAGGAAGGTTGTAGATTTTTGCCCAAGTTATATTTTTGGCCTACTTGGGGCCTGGGCTTCATCCTGCCTGGAAATACTTTGGAATCAGATCGAGGACTCCACTGCTGTACTTTTCTCTCAAGGTGCAGAGTGGGTGTCCTGGGAATATTTTGGCTTTTAGGATTTTTAAGTGGTTGGAGCCTTGGTGGACAGCTGGGCCTTTCCTAGATTCAGGGAATGGGGAACCCTTTGTCCAGGACACCCTGGACAAAGGGTGTCCTGGACTGTATAGATGTATAGAGGGCTGTATAGATGGTCTCTCTCTCTCTCTCTCTCTCTCCCCCTTTTTGTTATCGCTGCATTATTAAAACATTTTGATGAATCTAGGGGACAGTGCTGTCCTGGGTTCACACTATCATAAAGATCTTCAGCACAAATATTCAACTTCCTTATTGAGCTAAGTCATTGAACATGAGAACATGTTTCGGCAGACACTGTCGCCTGCATCAGGGGTTACCCACTCCATAATAGATCAAAATTGAAATACAAAATCACAACAATTGATTTTAAAATCATAAAAACAACTCTTAATTCTTGCAAAATATCATCATTAATTCATTCTTGTCTCAATCTAACCATCAGGATACATTTTCACAACAGCACATAAACATAAGAACATGCCATACTAGGACAGACCAAGGGTCCATCAAGCCCAGCATCCTGTTTCCAACAGTGGCCAATCCAGGCCATAAGAACCTGGCAAGTACCCAAAAACTAAGTCTATTCCATGCTACTGTTGCTAGTAATAGCAGTGGCTAATTTCTAAGTTTACTTAATTAATAACAGGTACTGGTCTTCTCCTCAAGAACTTATCCTATCCTTTTTTAAACACAGCTATACTAACTGCACTAACCACATCCTCTGGCAACAAATTCCAGAGTTGAATTGTGTGTTGAGTGAAGAAGAACTTTCTCTAATTAGTTTTAAATGTGCCACATGCTAACTTCATGGAGTGACCCCTAATCTTTCTATTATCCGAAAGTGTTAATAACCAATTCACATCTACCCGTTCTAGACCTCTCATGATTTTAAAATAGCATACCCACCTCATTACCTTATACCAACTCTCACAAAATGGTGAAATGCTTTCAGACAGCAGTCAATTGCTCTAAATTATTATTTTATTTATTATTTTTTTGCTTTTCTATATCAATGTTCCTGTAAAATATACATATCACAACGGTTTACAATGTAAATATACAATGTAAATATATACAATGTAAAAATATACAATGTAAATATATACAATGTAAATATATACCCCCCTACTAATGTGAGTTCCATCTGATGACTGACATCAACAGACATCACAACCTCATGATGATATCCAAAATTAATAATGGAATAGGTACCTCATAAATCAACCAAACACAGAAATCAATATTAACACAAACCCCACTCAATCTCATTATTAACTGTATCTAGTGTGTATATTCAACAATGTTCTTTATGAATCAGCACTGAATCTAGATCGCCCCCACGTGCACTTTTCTAAAACCACAAAAGAAAAATAGAAAAAGGTCTTATGGCTATTCAATGTGTAACCAATGGAGTCTCGATTCTTTGATATACTATCGAACTACGTTGTATATAAGGTCTTCCTTATATAAATCAAAGGATATGTACACCGTAATATATAAACTGCTTGATAATTCGCACAAGTTGTCCATTCTTTCAATTGATGTTTAAATATTTTATCAAATAGCAACACACAACTGTTGAAAGTATGGGGACTAACTGAGCAGCTGCCACTCAGATGATGCTCAATCTCTCCTGCTCTTATGTCAGATTCATCAGTTCTTTCTATGAACTCTGATTGCACAATCATATCCCTGATATTCTTTCCACAGTAAATTCTGTATGTAGCTGTAAATGTTCCAATGGTGTTTTATGATTCATGTATCTTATATATGTGTGGTAAATATGGTAAAACATATACTGTCCTAGTCAATGTAGCCTGTTCACAAACAGTCAATAAGAGATTTTGATTAATCCAGTGGGCACGCTAATAGGCTCATCTAATTACTGCAACAGGATAAACCCGTTGGGCAAAATCTGCAGTCATCTCATATGCCCTGATTTTAAATTCCATTATGGATGAACATAAATGTCTCAAATGAAAAAATTGCCCCATTGGTAAATTATCATGTAATTTTTGCAGATGACAACTCTGGTAGTGAAGGAATGTATTACAATCAGTTGGCTTCTTATGTATTGAAAACAGATCCTAACATTATGTTAATATCCAAATAGGCAACAGAAGATGTACTGTGAGTAAAAGTTAATTTCAAATTTATGTCACAGTGATTCAACCAAGAATAATGGCATTAAACTCCTTACCCATACCCTTCCATAACACCAAGGCTACCAATGATCGATATGGATTTTCCAATAGTCATTTCTCAAATTAGCCAACATAAAAGTTGACCATGTCTGGTGCCATGGTTGCACCCATGACAACTCCCTTAATTTGTTTATAAAAAGTTCCATTAAAAATGAAAATAATTATCTTTCAATGCCACAGAGGCTATATCACACTTAAACGAGGGAGAAACATATTCACATATGCCATTGCTAGCTAGTATCCATGCAATAATAGTTAATGCCTCATTTTACAGGACATTCATGTACAAGGAAACTATTGATTGTAGCAGACTAAAATTCTCAGAAGGCCCTGTACACTGTTGCAATATGTTAATGTCTGCAGAGTCTCTAGTATATGATAGCAACAGCAGCATCACTAGCCATAAGAACCTCTTAATGAATGTGGAGAGTGGTTCCAATAAGGAACTTCTAGTTGATACTATTGGCCTACCTGGGGAATTATTGAGCGTTTTGTAGATTTTAGGTAATACATACATTACAGGCATCTTTGGTTTATCTACCTTTAAAAAACAATGCTCCTTTTTTTGTTATCCATGAACTATATAAAGCCTGATCTAAGATAGTGTCTATCCTCATTTTCAACATAGTCTGATCTTCTTCTAATAGACAATAAAAGCTAGTATCAGAGAGTTGCCGTAATACTTCTTGTTGGTATGATACAGCATTCATCATAACAACTGTACCTCTCTTATCTGCTGCCTTTACTATTATTAAAGTATCATTCCACAAATCTTGCAGTGCCCTATGTTCATCCCTTGTTAAATTGTATTCTGTCAGAAAATAGTGTGTAGCTAACTCAAATAGTGTGTAGCTAACTAAAAAATGAATTTTTTTTGAAATTTGTAAAAAACTTAAATCATTTTTCAATTCTCCCGAACCATCCAAATTAGGCAATATCATTGACATTGCCTGATTCGGGAAAAACAATTGCACATCCCTAGTAACTAATCTCTTATCAACCCTTCAAATTAAAGTACATGCCACTTTCCGTGACGCAATTATATCCATAATCTTAATTTCTTTACGTTTTCCTTTCACACTTTTTAAGCTAATAGACCATTCCAGTTTATTTCTCTTTCAAAGTTTATGAATTTATTCATTTTTATGTTAACAAGTTATCACCCTGTAGCACAACTACTGACTAACTTGGGGGACCTATTTTTTACTCCTTATCTGACTCTTTTGAGGGACTAGTCATCAATTCCTTATCTGACTCTTCTCTTGTGATTTCATTGGCAAAGATGTTCCCTATCAGGAGCTTTCTTTCCAGGAAAGTTGTTCTTAGGATCATCAGAGTATTCACATTTCCTCATCAATTTCAAGGTAGGCAGCCCCAAGAGGAGAATTAAAATGCACAACAGAATTTTGCTTTAATGAATTTATATATTGGGACCTGAATTTGATAATGTATGCAACACAACAAGTGACTGCTGAATTGTATATTGCATTTGATGCATAAGTTAAGGTTTCAGGTACAGGCCAAAGACAACAACTCATGCTAACTGCTATGAACAAATATGGTTAACAGGTTGGCAACTGTAAAAAGTGCAGACTTTAGCAAAAGAGCAAAAGAAAATATTTGTTTAAATTGTTGAGAATGTCTACAGCTCTTCTGTGCATGCAGACAATGGAAGGCCATTTTTCTGTTCTATCAAAACAATTGGAGACATATCTATTAGTGAAGACACACTCTGTCCAGCATGCATGCAATGTGATCTGTGATTGACAGGGATGACATGACCAGTGGTTGACAGGCATACAGGCTGCAATAGTTATAATAATGACATAGAACAAAGAAACATTGAAGTCGTTTTCACCAGCCTTCAAGAAGCAAGCGTGGGTACAGACTGATCATCTGAGGAAATTCCCACCCATCTAATTTACAGAAAGCAACTAATAAGACAACTGCTGGAGTAAATTATCCTTGTAAGTAAAAGGAATTACGTGCAAGAATTATTCAGCAGAATCTGTCTTTCTGTTTTCATTAGGGATGTGCATTTGTTTTAAAATGGATGGTAATCCAAACCAGGCATTTTTATGTTGGTTTGTTTTACCTTTTCACCAACTCATAAAAGGAATTGATTTGAAGGATAAGCTAACAGTTAGGGAGCTATGGTGAAATTATGACATTGTGAACACCATTGAAAACATTGCTGAGCCCTGGAAGGAAATCAAAACATTGAATATGAAAGGAAATTGTAAGAAGATATAGTCAAACTATGCTCACACTCTCTAGGATTCATCAAACGCAGAAACCAATACAGAAAGACAACTGAATATGATGAGCCTCACAAATGATGTCCAATATGAAGATGTCATAGAAACAGATGTGGTAAATTTACAATAATCATATGGAGAAGACCTGTAAAATAAGGATCTGATGCAGCTAGATAAAAAGCAAGTTATAGAGAAGGATTAAAAGAATGTAGAAGCTTTCTCACTGCATGTCACTTGAACATAGAGCAGCTATCCAAAGCCTTTGCACATTTGAAGCAGATTTGTAAATCCTTAGACATAATGGGGTAGATTTTAATAAAGTACGCCTGTGCGTACTTTTGTTCGGGCACCAGGTGCGAACAAGAGTAATCCGGATTTTAATAGTTACGCGCGTATCCTTTAAAATCTGGGTTCGGCATGCGCAAGGCTGTGCAAAATCGGCAGCCTGCACACACCGAGCCGCGCAGCCTGCCTCCGTTCCCTCCGAGGCCGCTCCGAAATCGGAGCGGCCTCAGAGGGAACCTTCCTTCCACACACCCCCCAGCCCTATCTAAACCCCCCCTACCTCTGTTGGCAAAGGTACGCCTGCCCGAGGCAGCCGGCGCGCGATTCCCCAGCCCGGGAGCAGTTTCGGAGGTCTCGGCCAAGCCCCTGAAATGCCCCCGGGCCAGAACCATGCTTGTGGCCCCACCCCCGGATGACGTGCTGCCGCAACACGCCCCAACATGCCCCCAACTCCACCCCCCCCAGGAAAGTCCCAGGACTTACACGCATCCTGGGGCTTGCCCGTGCCACTGAGCCTATTCAACATAGGCTCGGCGCACACAGGGGGAGCTTGGGGCAGGTTTTCGGGGGGTACGCGCGTACCCCTTTGAAAATCTGCCCCAATGATTCCAATCACAAATGAGGCAACCAGAAAATAGGATGGAGTGACCTAGAAATATTTTAAATAAATTATTAAATGGAGCCTTAAAAAGCCCATTATTCAAAAAACAGCTGACTAAGTTAGATTTATTCGGCTAAGTAGGAGGCAGCACTTACTCGGATAAGTGACTTATCCCGCTAGATTTTTAGCAGGATAACTCAGGGGCGGGGGCTGGGGAATAGGCAGATTGGGGAGGAATTTAGTTAGCTGGATAAGTTATCCGGCTAACTTTGATATTCAGAGTTAGCTGGATAATTTATTCGGCTAACTCTGGTTGGGCCACAGGGCTGTGCTAAGGTTAACCAGATAAACGTATACTTCAACTTTAATATAGCTAGGTTGTGCCCCTGAATATTCTGGCTAAATTAGCTGGATATGTTCATCCAGCTAACTTGCTGAGCCTCTCAGTGGCTAAATATGGACCCCAAAGATTCCAGGGGACTAAGTGATATTCACAACTATTACATGGGCTGTTCAAGAAGAAGAAGAGGCATTCAAAGCATTAGTCTTTAGGTTCATGTTTTGAAAAAGATAGCAGGACAATGAATGTTTGACATCCAGAACAAGAAGAAAATGAGCCAGATGACCAGTAAGATAATGACTACAATCTGCAGGAAGAGACAGATGATCCAAAGGAAGAGACAGAAGAAGGCAGATGATCCATAGGATAAGGAATAATATGAATATCCTTTAATTGCTATGAAATAAAAAAAGAAATTCTTGCTTATTTGTAATACATAGCAATGCATCTCTAGTTTTGTACTGGAGGTCAGTGGGAGACTAGGTTAATTATATGGAATTTTGATAGATAAAATATGGAAATATATCACTTCTATATTTTAAGTGATTCCTGTACATTTTATTCCAAACAAGCACCAAAATGTAAGAAATGAAGTATATTAGGTAAAGATGAAAATGAACAGATGTTTGAGACTGAAAATGGAAACAGTTAAGAAACAAATATAATATTTTGAGCAAGCATATGTTAATGCTGATCTAAAGAAATATTGTTTGTTTTGTTTGTTCTCTGGTGTTTCAAATTATGAAAGAGATTGAGATGACTGGATACAGTTTTCAGGTACTGTAGTCCAAATTGTTGTATATTCGTGCAGGATATAAAGTAAAATTAATTTGCCGTAAGAACAAAACTTTAATTATTTTTGCACTTCTTGTAACCTCAATGCCTAAAAAAAATGCAAAGTGTAGAATTTGTCGAGCAAGTGACATTTCAACAAGGGCTTCAAGTTAACAAACAATTTTGCCTAAAGGAATAAATGTACTTTATGGGATAAAGAAAAATAAATGAAATGGTACACCATGTGTTAACCTGTTTTAATGAAAATAGCTATATCATTTATCTCAAAGGCATTAAGGGTCCTAATTTCAGATTTTTTCCCATGGTCCTCTGTCTATGGTAAAACTTTTCCTTTTAAATAGAAAGATTTATTTTTCTGCAGTTTTATCATAATAGAGCACAGTGTCTCACTAGATACCTCTTGTCTAAATGTACAGTTAAATTTAGCTTGATCTTCATGTTGCACACAGATAGGAATTTATATTATTCATCAATCTTTGCCAAAAGCCTAAGATAGCCTTTTAGATTCAAAGAAGGCATCTGCTATTTGAAGAGTTCTCACTGGCTCTTATTAAGCAGATCATTACTCAGTTTAAGCTCTGTACAGTCTTAATAGATAAGAGGATACTGGAGGCCCCATTCACCGGAGATTGATTGATCCAACTTGGATGATCCATGCTCAAAAATCGCAATTTAGTAACAAACTGGAAAAAGAGAGAGGAAGAGAATCTCAGCCTCATACCAAGTATATGCATTGCAGCCTGTATATATACCATTCACATTATGTCCTTAAACAATGCAGATCATCTGTTAATGCCATTTGTTCAATTATTTAGGGTTTGCTCATGAACACTTTCTTTTCTTATATTGCATAGATTTATTTGCCATTAATATTATGGCTATTTATCTACCTGATGCAAAAATCTTCCTCTTTTCTCAGACTAGTTTTTAATATTTATATGGATTTTTAGTCCACCTTTTCAAATGATGCTTAAGGCAGCTAACAACGTTATTACAATTCAGGTACAATATCAGGTGAATTTTCAAAAGAGTTGCAGGCATAAATGTAACATACTATCAATTTACGTGCGTAAAGTACATTTACACTTGTAAAACTTAGATCTACGAATGAAAATAGCTTTGAAAATCAGGCTTTAAGTATCTGCCCCAATGGACTTATAATCTAAAAGGATAACATTCAAACAAATATGCATGGCGGCATATAACCACAAACAGATCTACGCAAGTATTTTATAACATACATATCTCTACCCCCACAACATATGAGTATATATAGACTTATGTATGAATACATGCAATGTATTGAAACCACAATTATCAATGTATTGAATGCTATCTCATCTATCTGTGCATAGGTCTGTCCTTCTTTGTGTTCTCCTTTAGCATCGGTAATGCTCTCCAGAAATTCCATCAAAATTCCTAGGAGTCAAATGCTCTTCTGACTCACCTATCTCTGCAATAATAAATAAATCTCTCAAGGAAGGTGAACTCCCTGATAAACTAAAAATGGCAACAATTAAACCCTTATTAAAAAAAATCCACCTCAGCCCAGACGATCTAAACAACTATCGCCCAATTTCAAACCGACCTCTCCTCGCCAAAGTGACAGAGAATGCTGCACTCAAACAGCTCAATGATCACCTTGAAAGCAACAACATCCTTCACCCCGCACAACACGGATTCAGAAAAAATCGTAGCACAGAAACCTTACTTCTCAATTTATCTAACGCAATAATAAGAGGTTTCAACAATGGACAAAAGTTCATCCTAATCCTCGTCGACCTCACCGTAGCATTTGACACAGTAGATCACAAAACCCTAATCTCAAGACTAGCTGACATCAGTCTATCCAGTAAAACTCTTGACTGGTTCACATCATTCCTTAAAAATAGATACTTCAAAGTAAACATTAACAACCACTGCTCTGATGCCATATCCCTTGAAACCGGAGTACCGTAAGGATCAGCACTATCTGCCACCTTGTTCAATATATACCTAATACCACTCTGCACGCTTCTCTCAAGTCTCGGCATAACATACTACATGTATGCCGACGACATCCAACTAATCATATCCGTAACTAACACAATCGAAAACGCAATGAAAACCTCAGCCACATACCTCGACAAAATCAGAAATATGCTAAACCACATGAAGCTATATCTAAACATGGATAAAACAGAGTGTATACTACTCGAGAAAAAACAATCCGGGATCAACATGAACCACACCATACAAATCGACAACTCACACATCAAACTACAGAACAAAGTGACAGATCTCAGAATGTGGCTAAACCCAGAACTTAACTTCAAAAAACACATCTCCCAGAAAATCAAAGAAGGCTTCTATAAGTTACTAATCCTCAAACACCTTAAACCTCTACTATATCAACCCGACTTCAGAACCATTCTTCAATCACTCATATTCACCAGTTTCAACTATTGCAACTCACTACTGATAGGCCTACCAAAATCTACCATTCGACCACTCCAACTACTACAGAATGCATCAGCCAGAATCCTGACTGGTCACAAAAGATCCGACCACATCACCCCAGTCCTAAAAGAACTACATTGGTTACCCTTGGATAGGAGAATCGAATATAAGACTCTGACCATTATACACAGCGCAATTCACAACATGGAAAACACAGGACTAAATAACGTCATTCAGAGACATGTCTCTCAATGTAATACGAGAACAACTAACAAGTTAAAACTCAACATCCCAACAATTTCAACTGCCAAACATACTACTGTAAGAAACAGAGCCATCTCAATAGCAGGCCCTCACCTCTGGAACTCACTTCCAGAGCAACTAAGACTATAAAATAACACTAAAACCTTTAAAAAAGAACTCAAGACCTGGCTCTTCAGACAAACTTTCAAAGACGGGATTGGTTAAACTACCCATCACAACCAACACTCCATAACCCTACAGACACTTCATACTTATTTACTTATCACTAAACCATTCCATTATGGTTATTTAATGAATATAATGATACTCCCAATATACCGCTAGAAAACCTGATAACGCACATCCTTTCCCAACCACCTTCACAACCAGATTCACAACTTGCCCCCTGCTGTTAATTATCCTAAATCGTGAATTACCAACTACCTTGTTATAGTATTATATCTCGTTATACTGTTTTATCTCGCTCTATCATTTTATCCTAAATGTTGTATTACCATTCTTATCGTTAGATGTATTTTTCGGTTCGACCAGTTTATTGAAATGACTTTCATATGGTTTCTACACATGTATTTCGTTGTTTCAAATGTAAACCGGAGTGAAGGCCTCTAGCTAAACTTCGGTATATAAAAAATAAATAAATAAATAAATACTTTAAGGATAAGGGCCCTAAGAACATCATAGACATTTGATCCTCCTTGAGAATGATGGGTTCTTCCCCTTTTTCTATTGCTTGTCTTTCAGAGGTCTACCGGTCAACTTCATTATCACTCATTTCTTGGGAGTTGAACAAGTTTTGTTCCAATCCCATCTCATCTATCTCTGCATCAGAGTGTCCTTTTTTGGAAACAGCAACACTCTCCAGAGAATCAAGCACAATTCCTACAGCCAGGTATGCTTCTGACTCTACTTCGTTGTCTCTAAGAAAGTAGCAGGGCTGGTCCCCTCTTTCTATCACCTGTCTTTCAGGCAGTTTATAGGGATCTATTTTGGGGGGGGGCTTTGACAGTACTTTATTTAAAAAAATAAATTTGCCTGGGGTCTGGTTTATTTGGCGGGTGCCGCATGTAACCTTTTTCTAAGCATACAGGGCTGGATTTTAAAAGGGTTACGTGTGCCGGGCCTATTTTAAAAAGGCCCGGTGACATGCGTAAAGTCCCCGGACGCGTTTAAGTCCCGTAGCATTACAAAAGGGGTGGGGTGGTCCAGGGGCGGGGTGGGAGTGGGGCCAGAGGCCTCCGACAGAGTGGCCATTGCCACTGTGTTGGTGGATCGTGCACCAGCAGCAACTTGCGCCTGCCCAGAGGCAGGCACAAAAGGCTAAATAATAATTTGGGGGGGTTAGAATAGGGCTAGGGGGAAAGGTTAGAGGAAGGGGTGGGAAGGTCAGGTTAGGGGGGAGGGAACGGGGGAAGGCAGCATGGCTCGGTGCGTGCAAGATGCACAATTGTGCACCCCCTTGCACGCGCCGACCCCTGATTTAATAACTTGCGCGTGCCTACGTGTGCAAATTATAAAATTGGGCGTACATGTGCATGCACCGGGTAGTGCTCGCACATGTTGGCTGCACGTGCTCCTTTTAAAATCTACCCCACAGTGTGGGCATGCCTCTGCCTTGCACTCATAAGCACCCTAAACATGCTCAGACTTGTTGGCCCCTTGTCCTATCTCTTCCAACACCATAAGAAAAAAATATATATTCTTGGCCTTTTTGAGAATATTACTTTGTAGTCTTTTATTGTCAGCATTTACTCTATACACATGTTCCTGATGGCCCAAAAATAAAATATTACAAAACAATAAGAGAAGACATGTTATATCATTTGTGAAAAGCTGAAGGTTACAACAGTCCCATTTTAGAAATATAATATATTAGTATATTTCAGAAGGAAAAAAGTGCTAAAAAGAAAGTGTTTAATCTGTATGTTCCTTTAGATAACAGAATGGTTTTTTTCTGGCATTTTGCTGTTACTGACTACCAATTTTTTTCACCTTCTGCTTGATTTGTGTTTTGTAGTTCAGAAACCCTAAGGATGGTGGCTGTTATAGGGGGGCTCTGCCACTAGTATCTTAGGGGCAGATTTTCAGAGCCCTGCTCGCCTAAATCCGCCCAAAACCGGGCGGATTTAGGCGAGCAGGGCCCTGCGCGCCGGTAAGCCTATTTTACATAGGCCTACCGGCGCGCGCAGAGCCCCAGGACTCGCGTAAGTCCCGGGGTTCTCTGAGGGGGGCGTGTCGGGGGCGGTCCCGGTCGTCACGGCGTTTTCGGGGCGTGTCGGCAGCGTTTTGGGGGCGGCTACGGGGGCGTGGCTACGGCCCGGGGCAATCCGGGGGCATGGCCGCACCCTCCGTACCCGCCCCCAGGTCGCGGCCCGGCGCGCAGGAGGCCCGCTGGCGCGCGGGGATTTACGCCTCCCTCCGGGAGGCGTAAATCCCCCAACAAAGGTAAGGGGGGGGTATAGACAGGACCGGGCGGGTGGGTTAGGTAGAGGAAGGGAGGGGAAGGTGAGGGGAGGGTGTTAGAGGATTCCCTCCGAGGCTGCTCCGATTTCGGAGCGGCCTCGGAGGGAACGGGGGTAGGCTGCGCGGCTCGGCGCGCGCCGGCTATACAAAATCGATAGCCTTGCGCGCGCCGATCCAGATTTTTTAGTAGATACGCGCGGCTCCGCGCATATCTACTAAAATCCAGCGTACTTTTGTTTGCGCCTGGAGCACAAACAAAAGTAGGCCTATTCGTGCTCCTTTTAAAATCCGCCCCTTAATATATTTCTTACAGTTAATATTTACTCTATATACATGCTCCTAATGGCCCAAAAATATCTTATTACAAAACAAAACATTACAGTTTATGGAAAGTGTCTCAGGGTTTTTGGTAACGCAGAAAGGAGAAAAGTAACATGTTGCATTCTGAGAGAAAGAAGGGGCAAGTGAGTTCAAATGTTTTACTGCAACTAAAGAAAATGTTATGTTTACGAAATGCAGGCAAAGTACTGGAAGATTTACGTGGTGATATATTATGTTATATAACACTCTACAAAAATCTGGTAAAGCAAAACTTAGTTTACTAAGGGGGTCATTTTCTAAAGCTATCGCATGCGTGCGATAGCTAACTCGGGGCAGAGTCGGCCCCGGAAGAGGAGGAGTCGAGGCGGCACCAGGGCCGACTCCGCGAAGATTTCCCAGACAGCGAAAAACATGCTTTTTGCTGTCATTTTTGTGCCACCTTTTGTGATATAGTTATTTGGCATGACGCCGGCAGCGATCGCACTGCCGCGGTGCGATCACTGCCAGCTAGCGCAGAACCACCCCCCCCCGTTTCGTCTCCCCGCTCCCCATTACTGCGGGATTCACTATGCCTTGCGGCATTAGTGAATCCAGCCCTAAATGTTGCTAATATATGGATAATGAATCATCAAAAATAAGTAATGTCAAAAATAAATATGGAATCACAGAAAGACACATAAATCAATACAGGTAAATAGGATTATAGTAATACATACAGAAATAAAGATAAGATATCATACAAAGGACACTTCCCTCATAAGTTTTCCTTCTTTAAGCTGTGTCCTTGAAAACCTGGAAGTTTGGTAGCCCAGGGACCCCAAAAAGAACCAGCTGTTTCGCTCTTTGGTCTTTTTGGATCATTCAAAGAAAACGGGCAAATGCAATTCTTTATATATCTTATTTTTCTGACCTAACTTCAGGGTCTGCAAGCACTAGGTACTCTGCTTGTATTTTAACTAAAGATTTGCAACCAGCTCGTTAGGAAGATATTTCAGTACTAGTCTCTGATCTTCTCAGTTGTTAAGAGACACTGGATGTCTTTTGAGGTTATATTAACTTTTTATCAGCTTATTGATGTCAGGGAGCCTTAGGAATGAAGGAGATAACAGTGATAGTGTCATTACAATCCTTATACTTAAATTTTATATATATATATATATATATATTGATCCACAATCATCAATCATTGAGGCCTTTTCTGATCAATATCTCTCTTCGCATTACAAAGTCTTCCGGGGATCTAGCTAGCTGCCAAAAATTATCTCTTCATAAATTCATCTTTTGCTTAACTTATCTATACTGTTTAGGTTCATGGGGGTCAGATAAAGTGGAGAAGGGAAATGTATGTGTTGTATCCTGACAGAAAGGAGGAGCAAACAGGGGAATCTATTCCCTGGGGAAAAAGAAGAGGAAAGGATAAGTCAAACTACAGGTCCCAGCATGCATTATTCTGACAAGGCCAGTTTTTATATCTAGTATTTGGAAACAGACTTTAGTTCAAATATTTTACTACAAATTAAGAAAATATTGTAATATTGTTTCCAAATTGCAACAAAGTACTGGAAGACAACATCTTTTGCTGTGACATCTGTATACTGTTTTAGTTCAAGTCAAAACCCACCCCACCCCCCAACCTCATAGGGGGTCAAATCCATATTCACCATAGGACACAGACCTTAGTTCAAATTCATAGATTTTTTTTAAATTAAACAGGTATTTATAAAATTATTACACAAATATAAAATACTGATAGTTTTCAACAGGTGTCAAACAAATACATCTTGGGTCACTTATAATATTGTTTTTCCCTTTAAATATACTGCTAACTGTTATTATCTGAGAAATAGTTACATTTTATGCAAACTACATTTTTCTCTTTTTTTTCCAAGTCCAAAGCTTGCCCGAACATTTCTCATAACATTTATTTTTTTTTATTAAAAGTTTCCTTTTATATCAAAAAAAGTGGTTGATTTAAAAACAAAAAGGAAGGGCTGAGATGGGCTGATGTTAAAAACTGTCTATGTGTGTGGCGAAGAAGGGGGGTGGCTGTGTGGGGGAATGCTCATTAAATACTGTGCTTGAGTTCCAGTCAGGTGAAAAAGAGGAGGGGCCATGGGGGACATTGCCTAGGTACCCTTCCCCGCATGCCTTATGTTTCTCCCAGTAGGCAATGCTGCATGACATCACAACCAATCATGATGTTTGTTTTTTCTCTGTATTTAAAAATTAAAAAAAAAAGTCTGCAGGCTGAAAAAATATCATTTTTGTTCTGTGTTTTACACCAAGGGGCTTTATTTTCTGTCCTTGTCGCTTTGTAAAGCACATAAAGCTGTCAAACTAATGATTCTCTGGTTCACCATTACAAAAGAAAAACACAAAGGGAAGGGGGTGGAAGGAGGAGGTGGACGGGGTGTGCTGAAACTACGGGTCCCCACAATGCATCATTCTGGCAGAGGATGGCGGGAATAGTGGCACACAGGGGAATGAAATTGATCACTTCCCGCTTATACTCTGGATGAGGAATATCTTAGCAAAACAAAACTAATTAATGGCTTTTTGCCTTGTTTGTTTGTAGAAAAGATTTCAGCTTCTTTTTTTCTCTTTTAGTATAACACAGTTTGCCTACAAAGCTCTCTGCCGCTGTTAAAAGGAGACCTTAGAAGCAGGTAAAAAATACATTTCTTACTCATGCTGCAATGAATACAGGTTAAGGTGGAGCTGCAAAAATCAACACAGAGATCCTTAGAAAATGAAGAAGGAATTTTTAAAGGCTAAGGGGTAAATTTTTAAACCCGAGCGTGCGCGTCCATGTGCGCGCAGTTTCCGGCATGTGCACATGGATGTGGCGATTTTATAACATGCACGCATTAGCATGCGCATGTTATAAAATACAATTCCTACGTGCATGTGCAGGTGGGTGGCATCTCGAACGCAAAGGGAGATTTAAAACAAATATGTGAGGCGAGGCGATCGGGCCTACACCAGTTCCCGCCCTGTCCTCTTCAATTAAGGAGCGAACTGGAAGGGAACTTTCCTAGCCCCCTTCCAACTCTAACTCCCCTCTCCTCCTTGACCCCTAACCCCTTTTCCAACCTTTTTTTGTATTTTAGAACTTACTTCATCTGAATAGGTAAAGTGGGTTCTGCGCACTTCTCCGGGGTAGAGTCTAATGGCCGCTGTCCTGGTCGGCCCCTACCCTGCCCCCACCCTACCCATACACCACCCCCTGGCCCGCCCCTTTCAAGGAGCCTGACACTTGTGCTCGCTCCAGGGGATATGCGTGTGGCCGGGCTGTTTTTAAAATGAGTTTTTCAGAGAACTTCTAGCAGCTCCACTGGCTAACCTTGCCATGCTTCTTCACAGTCAGGAGAAGTTCCAGAGGACTGGAGACAGGCAGATGTGAATCCTCTTCACAAAGATGGAAGTAAGGAGGAAGATGGGAATTAAAGGCCAATTAGTCTGACCTCTGTGGTGAGTAAATTAATGGACTGCTGCTATAACTGGAATGAGTGGTCATGGGATGAGGGTGAAAGGGGATAAACTGAGGAGTAATCCAAGAAAGTATTTATTTATGGAAAGGGTAGTAGATGCATGAAACAGCCTCCCAGTGGAAGGAGACAAGGACAGTATCTGATTTTAATGACGTATGGGACAAGCACATGGGATCTAGGAGGGAGTTGAAGAAGTTGTAGAACTGAGCAGCTGTGTGAATTTTCAGACCAGGTAAGTCATATGGTCTTTTTCTGTCATCATGTTTCTATGTTAATCTATAACCCCAAACTCATCTCAGGTACAATACAGATTATTCTGGAGCATTTTCAACAATACATTTTTGGTCTTATGTGAGCCAAATATGACTGTATCTCTTACACTTACACATAGTAGACATAGTACACATAGTAGACATCGACGATCGTAGACCTAAAGTACTGATATATCAAACTACATAGAAAAGGTTTGTGTATATATGCTATGGACCCATGGGTCTTTTTCCATGACACTATTTAACAGAAAGTCATGTCCAGGAATTTCAACTTTTATTGTTCTAAAACAAAAGGACACACCTTTCTTTCTTTCTTTATTCTTTTATTTTAATTAGTAGTAGTGGAAATATTAAAGAAGAGTTGAGTTGGAGCTAAAGTTACCATACTGTCTTTATACCAAGTCATCTGGACACTCGCCATTCTGGTGTCATGGATATTTGTATATTTGTCAGCCCTATGGTTTGAATGTACTTGATTTCTTCCTCAGCTTCATATATTTGCTTTAAGTACAGCCCTGGAACCTATCGGACTTATATTCTGAGTCTGACCTCATCTTGCTGCTCTTTTCAATCTCCTCCCATAACCATCTTGAAATGCTACACATCAGGACCAAACATGCAGTCAACCAGCAGACACTGGGAGCAAACCCTTCCTCCTACCTCATCAGTTCTCCATCCAATAAGACACAGCAGCTGGGTAGATCAAATGTTGAAGAGGATGCCTAAATGAGGTCTTCATTTGCCTCTTCATCATCTGCTGGGTACCATTTTCAGATGCTTAATGCTGAGTTCATCTGTCCTTCAGCAGGCTACCATTTAGTTTACCAATTCAGCTCTCTTTCCTTTGGAATCAGCGCATGGTGTACTAAAGGGATTCTCAGCTTTAGTTCAGTTTCATTGTGTTCCTGCTGCCAGAGCTGCTCTCTAGATTGTGCTGCAAGCTGGGGGAGCTGTGAGATCATGTCTACAATGGAAAGTAGCTCACTAGCTTCCCCCCATATTCTTTAAACCATTCCTGTATTGCAGGCTGCACTTTTGTTCTTTCTTCAGGTCTGCTAATCAATTCTGGAGATGAAAGAGGAGTCCAGCTGAAGCCAATGGCAAAATTGTTTGATGTACTATTTATCAAAGGGTTCTTTAGGAGCAGTCATCCATATACCGAGTCAGAAACCTCTTTCGAAAGGAAGGTTTAACCATATAGAGGGAAATTTTCAAAATCATTTCCATGCATGATAAAACAGTGGTTTACAGGCAGAAATGAGGTGCTTGAAAATTTCCACTATGCACGTATCTTTACGCGCAGATAGCAGAGGTGGTCCTTTGGGACAGGGCTGGGAAGGAGCTCCCACTTAAGCGAGTGCTTTTATGCGTATATTATTTTCCAGGGAAAAGTATACACTCAAATATAGCTGCAGGCCTGTGCATGCACTTTTTCCAAATCAATTTTCAAAGGCAACTTTTTCCCTTTGAAAACCATTATAAAGTAAAAAAGCACCCACAGACTTTACACTTTTCTGCACAGTTTGAAAGTAGCCCCCATATAGAGCAGGCTCCCAAAATGTTCCATTATTCTCTGAGTAACCCACATGTGCCCATGAGGCAACTCTGTTGATTTAAATGGAACTGCCCTCTTCCCCTCCCGCCCCCCCCCCCCCCCCCGAGTTCCACAAAATTTCCACCGAAATCTGGAGCTTTTCAATGGTCCGCACTGTAGGAAATGAATGGTAAAAGGGATCTTTGTTTTTATTGTAATTATTGTTTGTTTGTTTTTTAAGTTGCATGAATAGCTTTTAACCTTAAATAAACAACATCTTTAATACAGAGGTCTTCAACACGGTCCTTGGGGATCCTCTGACCAGTTTGGCTTTCAAAATATCACCTATGATTATTCCTAAGACAGAAGCATGCACCTCCTCCATTTATGCACATGTTTATAATGCATATTAATTATAAATATCTAGAAAACCAGACTATACAGGGGATCCCCAAGGGTTGAGGAGTCGGACCACTTCTTTATTTACCAATATATAAATGAATATTGAGTGATAGTTCACCATGGGTTAACTTACCTTTAAAGTGTCTCAAAAAGTACTTTAATCTAAAAATTACCAATTAAACACATATTTGTTTGGAAGGATAGGGTGAACCTTCTAAGCTAATAATTCATTTCATCTTGCTTCTTCTTATTCAGAGGCCATAATCCTTGGTTTGTCATGCTGCCACCAATCTTTTATTCCTCATATACTGTTGCCAACATACAGTGGATTTTTCTGTCTTGGCACCAACAAATGTGAGAGCCGTGTAGGGGCCAGGAAGAAGCTCTTTATACACAAATGTTGAAGTACCTTTCTCAACATCACCTTAAGTGCCAGTTTTCCCCAATATTGTTCATGGGAAGTCAGTGCATGGCAGGAACATAAATCACTGTTGTCCAGAGCCCTTAAGTAGTCAGTAATGTTAGCACTGGAACAAAAGTACTTTAAGGTGGAACAGTTTATCTCCAAATAAAATCCACACTCTAAATCAGAACACTTAATTCAGTGCTACAACATATAGGGCCGGATTTTAAAAAGGTTACGCACGTAACCGGTCTTACGCCCGCCGGGTCTGTTTTAAAAAGGCCCGGTGATGCGCATAAAGCCCCGGGACGCTTGTAAGTGCTGGGGATTGCAAAAAAGAGCGGGGAGGGGCGTGAGCGGTCTGGGGCGGTCTGGGGCGGTAGGAGAAGGGAAGGGAAGGTGGGGTGGTGTGTAGGGATGTTCCTTCCGAGGCCGCTCTGATTTTGGAGCAGCCTGGGAGGGAGGCAGCGCGGCTCGGAGCGAGCTCGGCGCGCGCAAGGTGCACAATTGTGCCCCCCCTTGCACGCACCGACCCCAGAGTTTTTAACATGCGCGCCTGCGTGCGCATGTTATAAAATTGGGCGCACATGTGTGCGCGCCGGGTAGGGCGCGCACATGTACGCCCGCGCGCAACCTTTTAAAATCTACCCCATAGTGTTCGATAAATAGTCAACAGCCAGGATTTTTGCTTAAAAAAAGATGTATCCATATCCATATTCTAATTCCAATAGCCAAGTAGAATAGTAAAAAATGCACAATTAGAGCCTGATTCACTAAAGGCTTTTCTTTTTCTGTCAGTGGGAGAAGACCTCGAAGAATCAGGCTCAAAGTGCAGATTTTGCCAACTTGAAAGTGGATCAGTAAAGTTTTATCTCCATACCGGCAATCCTCTGTGTATTATTTAACCATTTATTAAAGCTCATGCTGGGAAGACTCCACTCCCAGAAATAATAAAGTAACATCTAGCGAAAGAGGAGAGAAAGCCTAGAAAAGGCTAGGAACACTTCAAAGAAATATGTCCTGGGAATCAGAAGCAAAGCAGGAGGTAAACTTCACATGAATGAATCGGAAATGGGAGCACACATGCAGCACCACCAGCATGTTCTCCATATTCTGTCATAGCCGCTGGACTGATATAGGCAGCCACATTTTCTGCTTCCACAGTAAAAAAAAAAAAAAAAAAAGTCTATGCCTTCTCTTGTTCAGTCGCAGTGGCATAAAAAAAGATGTAGCTAGCATGAGCTAATTACTCTGCTAATTATCTTTGTGCGAAGAAAATATGCATATTTTTACCTTGTAATACTAATGAAGAATAACATAGCTGTTTTAAAAAGCCATAAAGTCATAGGGTACAGTTCTGTAACCTTTTCACAAAAACAGCAAGAAAACAGCAAGAAAAGAAGCTGCAATAGTCATTATGAACATTTGTACAGAAACTATTTCATGAATTTTGTTTGAAAGAAAATATCTTAATTTACATTTCTTGAAATTGCCATGGGATTTATTGGAAGGATGGTAAAAACATCTAAATCAATGAAATGAAATGAAATAATTCAGTAACACAGGGAGTCAAGACATGCACTCTGCTCATCCCTCTTTCCCCCCCAATGAAACATGACACAATTTCCTTTTGGCATTATAACAGGCCACAGTTTATTTAACCTAACCTGAGCCCAAACCATACAATAACATCAAAACCTTAACAATAACAACAAACCTCCCCACCTCCTCCTTCCCCTCACCTCCCACAGAAGCCTTTACCACCTCGACCCAGTGGCAAAGCATTAACCCACCCCAATCCCATCTTATGTTTGCCCCGCCTCACTACCAGCGAGGGCAACCCTGGTCTCAAGCTTTAGCCCCTCAGCTCGCTGGCCATCTCATGTAGCAGCCCCCCCCCCCCCCCACTACATTAGCTGCCCCCCCTGTTCCCCCTTTTAACCCCACATTCTTCCAATAATCCCTTGGGCTCGGGTTTCTGCCACAAACAAGGACGACATAAGTCACCCGTGTTCCCCCACTGCAGCCCTTTTCCTACCCTGATAACATGCTCTATCCCTTCCTGCCAATCATTATTCAGCAAATCCAACCCAATATCTGATAAATGGATTGCATCCCCTCTGAACAAACCCACTTCCATACCCCAAGCCCAACCGTGACGCACCCAAGAACCTCCTTCCTGTATCACCCATTTCCCAATTTGCTTGTTCATCTTGGGAATGCCTGACTTCCATAAAACCTCATCCTTGCACCAAAGTCGCATAATGATGTCTGACCACCCAATTTAGATGCTCAGCCAACGAATGAATATTTGAGATAAGTCCTTCTTAACACAGGTTACCCATTCCCTGCAAGACTTCCTCCCCGCTTCGTTGCCTTCTAAGTGAGTCACCAGAATATCCGGCACCGCCCACATATCCTCCCGCTCACACAAGAACGGTAACAGTTCATCCCATTCCATGTTTGCTGAACCAGGCAACATTCACATTCCTGCTCTCGAGGTCAAGATGCTCGCCATACGGCCTTCTCAGTGCCCATCATGTTGCGCACGGGGGTGGACCCCTGTCCTGTGGCAGTACAGGGACTGTCCACAGGGGACGGAGCATGGAGGGAGACAGAGGCAGTGTAGAGCTTCACCACTGGAAGCCCGATGTCCCCACAGGAGGAGCCCGAAGGGACCCGGGCCACTTGGACTTAGGTGGGCCTCGCAGGGTCTCCTGGGAGAGACATGGCATGTCCACAGACACTGGGGGAGCGCTATTGGTCTCGAGGCTGGAAAAAGGTTGAAGGAGAGCGAACCAAAACAGATGGTGAGGACAAGGCTAGGGACAGAACCAGAATCAAGCAAGGTCAGGCAAGCAAGGTCAAAGTCCAGGAATCAGTCTGAGGAGTGGTCAACAAAGCAAGGGTCAAGATCCAGAGGTCAGGCAAGGGAAGAGAAGGCTGAGGTCTTTGGCAGGCGGCAGGTTAGGAACAAGCTGAGGTCTTGGCAGGCGACAGGCAGGCAGGTTAGGAACAAGCTGAGGTCTTTACCAGTAAATCAGTCTGGGGTAAGACCAGGGAGATGAACAATGAACACTGGAACAAGCAGGGCAAGGAAGTAGGTACAAGCAGGAATGGAACTGGAACAGAAGGATACTGGAATGAGACTAGGAACAAGCAAGCAGGAACACAAACAGGGGCAATCTCAGGAACAAACCAACCCATTTGCCAAGGCAAGGAAGTGAGGCCAGGAACTTCCTTTTAACATGAGTTCAATCAGGGTGCATCTCGGAACTAGGCCCCGCCCTGGAACATACATCAGGGCGGCTGGTCCGTGCAAGCATGCGTAGGTGCATGGTTAGCTGCTGAGACGCCGAGGCCCGGCGAGAGGCCTGGCATGCAACCGAAGGCCCGGTGACCGCTGCCGCGGGACGCCGGGGCCTAGCTGAACTTGCAAGGACCATGAGGCAGACAGGACCAGGACCCGCTGTGTGACCCCGAAGGTGAGCAGTCCCATGCGCAGGAAGACCACGGGTGGGGCGCGTAATAGTACCCCCCTTCTAGGCCCCCCCCCATGAGGTTGGGGTTTCTCAGAATTCTGTCTATGGAAGGTCTTCAAGAGATCCCTGTCAAGGATATTCTGAGAGGATTCCCACGTGTTCTCCTCGGCCCCATAGCCCTCCCAAGCTAGGAGATACTCTCATTTGTCTTGACGTCGTTGGACATCGAGGACTTCTCTTACCTGCAGAGAAGTATCAGGCTCTGCCAAGATGCGTGGAGCTGGAGGGTCTTTGCGAGAAGGCCATGACAGGACAAGAGGCTTTAACAAAGACACGTGGAACGTGTTGTGGATGCCCATGGACTGGGGTAGCTGGAGCTGATAGGAAACAGCTCCCACTCGTCTGAGTTTTGGAAAAAGACCGATATACTTCAGGGCCAGCCGATGAGATGGAAGTCGGAGACGGATATGGCGGGCACTCAGCCAAACTTTCTGGCCAGGTCAGAAGAGTGGAGCAGGTAGTTGATGGAGATCCGAGGTACGTTTAGCACGCTCAGCAGCCTGCGAGAGACGTTCTCTTACATGAGTCCCTACTTGGCAGATGGTTTGAGCCATGGATTGTGCTGCAGGAGACGGAACCATAACAGGAACAGGAAGAAGCAGACAGGGCTGCCTTCCGAAGACCACTGAAAAGGGAGATATGTTGGTGGCTGCTGCAAGATGAGTATTATGAGACAGCTTGGCCCAAGGGAGAAGTGCTGACCAAACATTCTGTTGGTCATTGACGTATGAATGTAGGAACGTTTTCAAGGTCCGATTCGTTCTCTCGGCCTTCCCATTGGCCTGAGGATGGTAGCCTGAGGTGTAACTCAAGGAAATACTGAATTTCTGACATAGGGAGCGCCAGTATTTGGCGTCAAACTGTGGTCCCCGATTGAAGACAATCTCCTTGGGGAGCCCGTGAAGTCGAAAAATGTTCTGTAAGGAAAGCTTTGCTAATTCCGGGGCTGACAGAAGACCCGGCAATGGGATGAAGTACCCCATCTTTGAGAAGCGGTCGATTACGACCCAGATAACTGTGTTGCCTTGCGATGGGGGAAGATCCGTAATGAAATCTGTTGAAATACTGGACCAGGGTTCCATGGGCGCTGGGAGCGGCTGTAGCAAGCCCCAGGGCTTCCCTTTTGGCAGCTTTTGTTGTGCGCAAGTGGGACAAAAGTCCACATAACTGCGAGAGTCCTGTGCCATGATGGGCCACCAATAATGTCGGTGCAGCATCTCCAGCGTCCTGGCATGGCCAGGGTGGCCTGCCAGTTTTGAATCCTGGACCCACTTTAAGACCTGCTCGGCGAGGGACAACAGTCTTCCCGACTGTAACAGTAGTGGCTGCTGCTATGGATATACAGGCAGGATCAATGATATAACTAGGAACTTTTGGAAGATCCCCGGGTTCAAAGGATCGAGACAGTGCATCAATTCGCTGATTCTTGGAACCAGGACGGAAGCAGAGATTAAAGTCAAATCTCTTGAAAAATAAGGCTCAATGGGCCTGCCAGGGATTTAGGAGCTGGGCCTCCTTCAGGTGCTCCAAGTTCTTGCAATCCTTGAAAATAGTGAATTTGTACTGCGCCCCCTCCAACCAGGGACGCCATTCCTGAAGAGCTAACTTCACAGCCAATAGTTCATGATCGCCAACTGCATAGCGCTGTTCTGTGGGGGTGAACTTGTGTGAATAGAAGGAACAAGGAACTAACTTGCCCGTGGATGAGTGTTGGCTTAAGACAGCCTCGGCTCCAATAGCTGAGGCATCTACCTCTTCTACAAATGGACATTTGGGATCTGGATGATGGAGACACAGACCGGAGCTGAAGGCATCATTGAGCATCTGGAAGGCCGCAATGGCTCTAGGTGTCCAGACTCGGGTATCGGCCCCCTTCTTAGTCATTGACGTAAGTGGAGTGACCATGGAGGAGTAGTTGGCAATGAAGCTTCGATAATAGTTAGTGAAGCCTAAGAACCACTGCCGGCCCTTCAACACTCCTTAGCTCTACATAAGTTGATTGTAACTGTACATATAGTCATCTGTATATAGTTTCCTCTAGTTTGTTTTTACTTCATCTATCAGTTCTGCCTTTCCCATCCCCTCCTTATCCCCTCCCTCTCCCACCCCTCCTTATCTTCCTTCCCCACTCTCCCCCTTGCTTCATTGATCTATTGTTGTATTGTTCTATTGTTTTATTGTTTTATTGTAATGTTCCTCCTTGAGTTCTTTGTAAACCGGCATGATGTGCTTCACGAATGTCGGTAAATAAAAGTTAATACATAAATAAATAAATAAATAAATAAATAAGGCTCGAAGCCCAACTGGTTGGGGCCAGTCACGGATTCCTTAGACTTTCTCCGGGTCCATGGAAAAGCCACGGTCAGATATTATATATCCTAGGAAAGGTGAATATGTTCAAACAAATATTTTTCAAGTTTAGTATATAGCTGATTCTCTCGTAGTCATTGGAGGACAGTACGAACATGTTCACGGTGACTTTCACTGTCCTTGGAGAATATCAAAATGTCGTTAAGGTAGATGACAACAAACTTGTACAGGAGGTCCCTGAAGATCTCATTCATGAGACGCTGGAAGACAGTGGGGGCATTACATAGCCCAAAGGGCATGACTACGTATTCATAATGGCCATCCCTAGTATTAAATGCTGTCTTCCATATGTCCTTAGGTTGGATGTGTACTAGGTTATACGGGCCTCTCAAATCCAACTTGGAAAACACTGTGGCGCCTTCAAGGCGATCAAAAAGTTCACTGATAAGGGGTAGTGGGTAACGGTCCTTACTTGTTATAGCATTGAGGCCCCGATAGTCAATGAAAGGGCAGTCCACCATCCTTTTTCTTCACAAAGAAGAACCCCGTTCAAGTGAGCGAATCGGATGGTCTAATAAACCCCTTCTCCAAGTTTTCTTTTATGTACTCCGACATAGCCTAAGTCTCAGGCTGTGACAAGGGATAGGTTCTGCCTTTGGGAGGTATAGTGCACGGCAGCAGTTCAATAGGACAGTTGAACTTACGTAATGGAGGGCAAGGTGTCTGCTTTCTGTTTTGAAAACACATCTCTGAATTCCACATAGTGAGGAGGCAGACCAAGAAGCGTAGTAGATTTCAAAACCAACATCACGGGAGACACCGGCTGGAAACAAGTAGTTTGGCATTTAGGACCCCACCGCACCAGCTGTAGGGACTGCCAATTGAACTGGGGTTTGTGAGTCTGGAGCCAAGGCAACCCCAGAATTACTGGATGCGTTGAGCATTTCAACACATAGAAGGATATTTCTTCTTTATGGAGGGTACCTACTGAAAGGTGGATAGCCACGGTCCAATGGGTGATTAGACTGGGCAGATGTTCTCCTTGAATGGAAACGATAAGGAGACTCACCTCCAAAGGTTGGTGGGGTATTCCCAGGATTTTGACGATATCGTCCATAATGAAACTGCCACTCGCTCCGGTATCAATGAGAGAAGTGGTGGCGAACGTGTGGGTCTTGATGCCCAGGGATACTGGGAGCAGGAGTTGAGGGCCAGAAACAGTTGTGCCCAAGCTCAGGACCCCCGCTGGGCTCAGGCGTTGCAGTTTCCTGGTTAGATCGGGCAGAACTGCAGGCGATGTCCAGAAATGCTACAGTAAAGGCAAAGCCCTTCTTTTCTATGGTGGAGATGTTCAGTGGCAGACAACCGTCCCCGGTTCACCTTCATAGGTTCCACCATGGAGGAAGATGGTGGTGTTACGTTCCTTGCAGGGGTGCAGGATATGCTTGCAGGCTGTACTGGAGAAAAGCGTGGAGCCTTTACTTCTAGGCATCTTTTCCAGAGATGATGATCGATCCTTCCGGCAAGCAATATTAGGTCCTCTAGAGACGTGGGAGTCTCACGGACGGAGAGCTTATCCTTTAGAGCAGACGAGAGTCCATCTAGGAAGATGGCTTGTAGGCAATCCTCTTGCCACCTAAGTTTTGTGGCTACGGTTCGGAACTCCACTGTATATTTCGAGAGCGTTCTTGACCATTGATGAAGATGGAGTAGATTGTAGGGATGTGAATCGTTTTAGGACGATTAAAATTATCGTCCGATAATTTTAATATCGTCTTAAACCGTTATGGAACACAATACAATAGAGATTCTAACGATTTATCGTTATAAATCGTTAGAATCGTGAGCCGGCACACTAAAACCCCCTAAAACCCACCCCCGACCCTTTAAATTAAATCCCCCACCCTCCCGAACCCCCCCCCCCCAAATGAGTTAAATAACCTGCGGGTCCAGCGGCGGTCCGGAACGGCAGCGGTCCGGAACGGGCTCCTGCTCCTGAATCTTGTTGTCTTCAGCCGGCGCCATTTTCCAAAATGGCGCCGAAAAATGGCGGCGGCCATAGACGAACACGATTGGACGGCAGGAGGTCCTTCCGGACCCCCGCTGGACTTTTGGCAAGTCTCGTGGGGGTCAGGAGGCCCCCCACAAGCTGGCCAAAAGTTCCTGGAGGTCCAGCGGGGTCAGGGAGCGATTTCCCGCCGCGAATCGTTTTCGTACGGAAAATGGCGCCGGCAGGAGATCGACTGCAGGAGGTCGTTCAGCGAGGCACCGGAACCCTCGCTGAACGACCTCCTGCAGGTCGATCTCCTGCCGGCGCCATTTTCCGTACGAAAACGATTCGCGGCGGGAAATCGCTCCCTGACCCCCGCTGGACCTCCAGGAACTTTTGGCCAGCTTGTGGGGGGCCTCCTGACCCCCACGAGACTTGCCAAAAGTCCAGCGGGGGTCCGGAAGGACCTCCTGCCGTCCAATCGTGTTCGTCTATGGCCGCCGCCATTTTTCGGCGCCATTTTGGAAAATGGCGCCGGCTGAAGACAACAAGATTCAGGAGCAGGAGCCCGTTCCGGACCGCTGCCATTCCGGACTGCCGCTGGACCCGCAGGTTATTTAACTCATTTGGGGGGGTTTCGGGAGGGTGGGGGATTTAATTTAAAGGGTCGGGGGTGGGTTTTAGGGGGTTTTAATGTGCCGGTTTTGCGATTTTTAGATTTTTAGATTTTTCACGATTTTTCACGATATTTTACCCCCCCAAACGGCAACAATACGATTCCCTCCCCCTCCCAGCCGAAATCGATCGTTAAGACGATCGAGGACACGATTCACATCCCTAGTAGATTGTGACTGGCAATAGCCATCCGACCAGGATCTCCAAAGGTCTGCTTGAAGTGAGCAATGAAGACCGACATCTTGGAGAGGATGAGATCAGAACATTCCCATAAGGGAGAGGCCCATTCCAGAGCCTTCCCTTCCAATCGAGACAGGATGAAGGTGACCTTTGTGATCTCCTTCAAAAACAAGGAGGGCTGGAGAGCAAATTGCATAAAGCACTGATTAAGGAAGCCACGACAGGAGCATGGATCCCCATTGTATCTAGGAGGAGCAGGAAGTGCCAGTGTTGCTCTAGGAGGAATAGTGGCTGGGAGGCCCACAGGGTTGGCCATACCAGTCTCCTGTAGCTGGGAGCATAGCTCCTCTACTGAAGAAGTCAGTGACTCCAATGATGTTGCTTTACTGTAGTGGCTAGTCCTGGTTGGGCCCTGGAGGCGGAAGACTCCACTGAGTTCATGGCCTTGGCAACCTGTTCCACTCGAGGGTGGACCCCTGTCCTGTGGCAGTACAGGGACTGTCCACAGGGGGCGGAACATGGAGGGAGACAGAGGCAGTGTAGAGCTTCACCACTGGAAGCCCGAGGTCCCCACAGGAGGAGCCCGTAGGGACCCGGGCTGCTTGGATTTAGGTGGGCCTCGCAGGGTCCCCTGGGAGAGAAAGAGTCTGGCGTGCCCACAGATACTGGGGGAGCGCTATCGGGTTCGAGGTTGGAAACAGGTTGAAGGAGAGCGAACCAAAACAGAGATGGTGAGGACAAGGCTAGGGACAGAGTTAGAATCAAGCGAGGTCAGGCAAGCAAGGTCAAAGTCCAGGAATCAGTCCGATGTGTGGTCAACGAAGCAAGGTTCAAGTTCCAGAGGACAGGCAAGGTCAAAGAGCAGGCTGAGGTCTTTGGCAGGCAGCAGGCAGGCAGGCAGGTCAAGAACAAGCTGAGATCTTTGGCAGGTGGCAGGCAGGCAGGCAGGTCAGGAACAAGCTGAGGTCTTTACCAGTATCAGTCCTGGGTAAGACCAGGGAGATGAACAACGAACATTGGAACAAGCAGGGCAAGGAAGCAGGTACAAGCAGGAACAGAATTGGAACAGAAGGATATTGGAACGAGACTAGGAACAAGCAAGCAGGAACACAAGCAAGGCAATATCAGGAACAAACTGACCCGATTGCCTAGGCAAGCAAGTGAGGCCAGGAACTTCCTTTTAACATGAGTTCAATCAGGGTGCGCCGCGGAACTAGGCCCTGCCCTGGAAATACATCAGGGCAGCTGGTCCGTGCACATGTAGGGGCGTGGCTAGCTGCTGAGACGCCAAGGCCTGGTGTGAGGCCTGGTGTGCGACCGAAGGCCCAGCGACTGCTGCTGCGGGAAGCCAGGGCCTAGCTGGACTTGCAAGGACCACGAGGGAGACAGGACCAGGACCCGCTGTGTGACCCCGAAGGTGAGCTGTCCAGTGCGCGGGACGACTGCTGGTGGGGCGCGTTACACTTTGCTGTGCCCAATGCACGTAAGAGTGGCCCACAATCCAGACGCACTCCTGCCTCCTAGCCACCCTTAAGAGCTCTGTAAAAGAAGAAAATACTATCAATAACCATTCACTCAAACCCCAACCCCCTTGATCACATCTAGTATTTTTTTTTTTTTTTGTTAAACCCTCTTGTAAGATAGAAATGCCTTAGATTTCCACCTCCCTATGTTCTGTATGCCCACACTGGATATACCGCATTCCGCAGCCGTGGTAGCTGCTCGAATTCTGAAAGAATGTGAACTATAATCTTTTGCATCCCACCCCAGCGTGCTCACTACCATAGACAGCACTCTGGAAAACTGAAACCTGGTTAAAGGCCACTCATCCCTATGAAAAAAAAGGTCCCAGGTACTAACGGACGCGCCCTCCGATACCGCTTCAAATTACGCACTGGGCAAACCAATGCAGGTGTAGCTGGAAGAAGCGTGATGACCTGCCCTTTTCATTTTTGATCCATTTTGGATTTAGGTAAAAACAACACGACTGACTCCTCGTTCACCTGCACATGATGCTCCAACAACCCTTGGGCTGCAACAGCCGTTTTAGACTTTGCCACCAACTCGCTTATCCGCATTGCTCCAAAAAAGGCCAACGAAAATGCCTTCGAAATAACAACACCTCGTAATCTGACCAACACACGGATGGTAGCAGACCGATTAAAGCAATCAAATCCCCATTTTTGATGGGCTTTCTCGAGTTCTGCTCCTTCCCAGTATCCCTCTGACAGCCCCCCAATATCCGCTTAATTCTAAAACTGCATATCGGGTTACCCCAACCCTGCAATTTCTGAAAAAAAGGCAAACCCAGCCAGCTGAACCCAAACTGTGGCCGCCAAATAACCCTGACGTTTTGCCTAGACTATGAACTACACCAACTGGTCATCTGGGACAGGCCCTATTCTCCAACCCACCACTTGCAAAAAACGAGTGACTGCATTCCATCCCATTACATAAGCCGCCCATGTCGCCGGTGCCACGGATTGCCAAATCATTTTCCATTCTTCATCCTCCCCAGATTCCATAATTCCACTGGAAACTGCTCCGCCATCTCCTTCGCCTGAGGTGCCAGCTCCCTGAAAATCTTCCATTGAAAACAAGAAAGGGCGTCAGCAATAATGTTCTGAACTCTTGGTACATGCTTGGCTCTTATGCTAACATTCCGACACAAACAACTGGCAAACAATTCCTTCAACAATGCTGAAACTTTTAAACAATGCGCTGACAATCTGTTAATCACTTGCACCACACCTAAATTATCGCACCAAAATACAACTCTCTGGTTAGCAAGCTGCTCACCCCATATTGCCATGGCTACTACCATTGGGAACAATTCTAAGAAGGTGATGTTCCTGGTCAACCCACTCTCGACCCAATCTTCTGGCCACAGTCGCACGCACCATTGACCTTGGAAATAAACTCCAAAACCCGTGGCACCCACTGCATCAGAGAAAAGCTCAATCTCCCTGTTAGAAACCTCACCCACTGGAATCAACAAAACTCCATTAAATGAATGCAAAAAGACTTCCCAAATCCCTAACTTCTCTTTAATCTAACGCGTAACTCTAATGTAATGATGCCGCGCTTTGATCCCAACTGTGGCCGCTGATAACCTTCGAAGGAAAGCCCTCCCCATCGGAATAACTAGACAAGCAAAATTCAGAGACCCAGTCAATGACTGCATTTTGAGTAAAGTCACTTTATGGACGAATTTGACTTCCTGCACCAACTCCCGCAGTTTGACCACCTTATCCACGGTAACCGTGACACCATGTTCTCTGAGTCCAATTCGATGCCTAAGAAGGTTAACCGAAGCATAGGACCTCGGACGCAATCGGTACCCCCAATCTGCTGGCCACTTCCAAAAAACCTTCCAACTGTACTAGACACCGGTCTGACCTGAACTCCCCTACAAACAAAAAATCATCCAAATAATGCAACAACTGTGTACAACCTGTATGCTGCATCATCACGCATTGTAAAAAAGAACTAAAGGCTTCAAAATATGCACACGATACCGCGCAACCCATAGGCAGGCAACGATCCACAAAATAACGACTCTCAAAGGAAAAACCCAATAACGGCACGCTTGACGGGTGTATGGGTAACAACCAAAACACAGACTCAATATCTGCTTTAGCCATCCAAGCCCCCTGTCCCGCTGCCCGCACTAAATTCAAGGCCTCATCGAAGGCGGTATATCGTACAGTACAGTGCTCCTTTGGGATACGATCATTCACAGACTTACCTTTAGGAAAAGACAAATTCAGAATTAATCTATATTTACCCAGTATCTTTTTTGGGATGACTGCCAAAGGTGACAAATGCATGCGCTGAAACGTAGGATCCGCGAAAGGCCCCGCTATCCTTTCCATTCACAACTCCACATACAATTTGTTCCTCACTATGTCCGCCATCTGAGCAGCTTACTTCGCATTACGTACCCTCCCCCTACTCCCCGAACCCACATATGGTATCTTAAAACCCTCCTTAAAACCCCAGAAAAGTAACTTTGCTGCTCTTTTATCTGGTTAATGCTGCAACCACACCTGCATCACTGCTAGCACTATCAGCGAATCCGCTTTAGCTAACTGGACATCGCTACTTTCCCCCTTTGGCAGGGGCAGTACCAAGAGTTTGGGAGCACTTGGAAGCCAGGTGCGCTCCATTACACGTGGCGCATTCGTGTCTGAACTTACAATCTGGGAAGAGACACATGGCCTTATTGAATCTTCAGCAAATGTCCTGTCCTTCTGCCACTCCTTTGTTACCTGCTCCTCCTTTTCCAATGGACCCGGCACCTCAAAAGGAGCCTACCACTCCTCCCCTGCTAATGCCCCCCCCCCCCCGCCACCCGCTCCCCAAATACACTCCCACACTTCTTAATTTTCCCCGCACTCTTGTTAGTCATTTGCATCAACCATAAGTTGATGTCCTGCGTACCCCAAAACATGTGTCAGTTCCCCACCATCTTATCCCTAAACTTCTCATCGTAATTGAGCCAAGCCCAATCTTCATAATCCTTAAACGCTCCTAAGATACTATCCCCATAGGCCAATAATGCACCATATTGCATGGGCTGGAAGTGCCCAACTACGCTAGCTAATCGCAGGAAACCTCTAACCCAATTCACAATATTCTTAGATACTTTTGGCCCAGCTGCCTCGCCTTTTTTCTTCTTTTTACCCTTCTTCTTCTCCTTCCTACCTCCTCGCCTATCCTCCAATATCTTAAAAATATTCACGTATTTTCTTTTACGAATCCTCCTCCTCAACTTGCTCGGGACCTCCTCCCATAATTCTGTCAATGATGCTAACGCTGGATACCCCATATCCTGTTGGGGGCCCTCACTGCTCAATTGCCCAGCAAAAACCAACTCACTTGAGGTGGAGGTGGAAGACGATGAAGAACTCGTATCCGACCAGGAGCGACATGAACTGGATTTCTTCCTCTTTTTAGCTACCAGTCGCTCCCGCTTATCCCCCATCTGCATCACCTCACCTGCCACCACTCCCACGCCGAGCCTTCTGCCGAAATTCCCAGCTCCTTCGTGCACACGGGATCCACCCTGTCTGTATGGAGACCTGCTCATAGGGTAGCTCCGCCCTCTCCATGCCTCCTCCCTGGACGTACCAGGGTACTCGTCCTCAGCAACACCTGAGGAAAGAAAAGAACAGGCTGCAGGACCAGCCGAATCCCCCTGCTCCCCTTTTCCCTTGTCCCCACTCACCCTCTTTCTCACATCCTGCCGCTTACCCCCACCTACCCCGATCCCAAAGCTATTGTTCCTCTTAGCCCTCCCGCATCCCATCCTCTATACAGATCTTCCCACTCCTCCCTCTGCCAGGTGGGCCAACCCCCAAACCCTTTGCTTGTGCTGGCCCCCTGCCCTAACTCCCCCCCCCCCCTGTCCAGCAGGGCAACATGCCTACCTTCCCCTGAAACAACGTTGCTTTTCCTCGGCTGCCCCAGGCTGGCACTAGGCATCAGCAAAGGCTCCCCAGATGAGGCATGCTGCACCTCCAAGCTCCTACTCCGACTTCCCTCGGAACCTCCCCTCTGCCCCTTATCCATCCTCAGCTCCACCTAGCTGCCCAACTCCCTAGAACGGCCTACACCATGGAAACAATTAGCCACCGGTCTCCCTCCCGGAACAAGGTCCTTCCTCTCGTCAGCATCTCTCACCCTCCCTCCCCTAGGAGCCGCATGGGCTCTGCCCTTCACCTTATTCCTCCTGGTTTCGCCCTCATCTACCCCTTCCTCCCAACTGACCCCACCCCGGGTAAAGGCCGCGGGCGGCCAGACCCACACCTGGAGGGAGGCTGAGTGGAGCGATGAAATCGCTTCCCGAGACATTCAACAATAGATCCAAAGGGGCACAGCTTTACGACGTGCTGTCTGCACCAAAGGGAGGCAGGGATGGCGTCAAGCCGACTTCAGGCCTGCTCTCCCCTGAGCTTGTAACTGGGGATCTGGAGCCCAAAGCACTTTCCTGCGCCATCTGGACAGGGTCCCTGGGCACCATAGTTTGCCTTCCCACCGCGTCTCTCTTTCGGCCGCCAGCCTTGTTCACGGGCGTACGCATGCCCAATCGAGCACCACGCTAGCTGCTGTACCGACTCCTGCTACTGCCTCCCCTGTGAGTCCTTTGAATTTTTTTTTTTTTTTAATACTAATACACCGCACAACTGGGTAATTCTACACAACTAGCTCCGAAACCTAGACCCTTCTAATAGCAGCAAGGGGTGACTCGCTCCCACATTGAGCCGAGCACCGCCGCTTAGGCCGCAAACTCGATCAAAGTAGCAAACGTAGCCAGCCACGTCATCTTTGCTGCCCACTACCCAATCAGAAGCCTACAATTCAAATTCCTGTCAACTGTCTCATCACCCTCCCTCTAAACTAACCCCCCCCCCGCTACCCCAACCCCCTCCCCTACTTCCCGCTAAACATTCACTTTTGCGCGCTTTTCCCAGTGTTATAATTGGCAGAGCAGGACAGGCCTGCATCGCCTGACCTTTTTCACTCCACAGAGAAACTATGTAGTCCTAGTGTACCCAAAGCAAAGGATTCTATCTCTTTCCTTTTATTGGCATAATATGTCAGAGAAGTTGCGGATCACTAAACTGCTGCTCATGAGTTCAGTTCCCACTCACCAGATGAACTTTGGTCACTTTCAGCTTGACTTACTTATGCTTCTTTCCCATAGACCAGAGCTTTCCAAACTTTTCATGTTGGTGGCCAACTTTTTAGACAAACATAATTTCACGACACAGTAATTCAGTCTATTGGCAAACCAGAGGTTAAAGGTTAAACGACAAAACGTATTTCGACAATTTATGTATGTTTCCTTAAATATATAAATAAGTGTCGTGTGGACCCTTAGTCGCTGTGGAGATGACTCCTCCCATGGGGAGGGGCCCCGTGGGGAACCACAGCGATAGGCTAAACTCAGAGAGCAGAGACTTGTAGATGGAAAGCTTTATTGTACTGCTGTAGATAGATGGTATGAGGCAAGAAGGGAAAGGCACAGGAGTCTGGCAAGGTGCCAATATGTTCAGACAGTCTCAGATGTAGAGGTCTCACCCAGATGTTCAAGGTAGATAGGGACCCGCAGTGCGGGAATCGTCGAGCCTGGTGGGTGGAATTGGAGAACCGGATCGTAGAGGTACTCACAGAAACGTAGTGGAGGCTTCTTCCTGGCAAATGGAGATGGTGGGACCGAAGGTCCATGGTGCAGGATTCACAGGGCTGATAGGCCCTCGCAGAGTGAGTACCTGATAGCACAGAAGATCTTCAAAAAAAAGAGAGAGACCCCCGAGGAACGGTTGTCTAGTTAGTAGAAACCCCAAAGGGTTGGTGGAAGCGAGAGGCTCCTGAGGAGCGGGTGCCTAGAGCTTCATTAGGTGCGAGATTCCCCGGAGGGTAGCGAGGCATCTAAGCGAGCAGCTTAGAGCGGTCAGAGTAGCTAAACCGAAGTCCTTGCTAACTCAAAGGAGGTAGAGTAGTGGAGGCTTAAATACATGGAGGTATTGACGTCATGCGGTGGGGATGCCCCCAAGGTTCCCGCCAAGACGTGAACTTAAGCATAGGCAATGTGCACGCACACGCCCTAGGAGGCCACGGGATGGAGCATGGCAGAATGGGACGCCCATGCTGAGTTGGAGATGCCGAGGGTTTTGGCACTCGGCACCAGAGGCAGCCATCTTGTCCAAGGAGGAGGAAAAGGGTAGAAAAGAGGTAAGGCCGAGCGGTCACAGCCATCTGTGATCGACGGATGCAACAATAAAATGTTTCACGACACGACCTATCTCATGAAAATCTTTCATTTATATTAAAAATATCTAATATTCCAAGATTAATGTTATTGTTATAATTTATGAGTAACAATAATAAAACAAATTGAATAACACCAATAATTATTTACCTCTTTAATGAGATCTATGAGCTTGATGGGATGAACACAGCTTTTGACTAGCTGTCCCCCAAACACTCATCTCTCTCTCCCCCAAGCACATGTCTGTCCCCCACACACTCATTTCTCTTCTCCCTCCCAAGCATATGTCTGTCCCCCACACACTCATCTCTCTTTCCCCCCAAGCATATGTCTGTCCCCCACACACTCATTTCTCTTCTCCCTCCCAAGCACATGTCTGTCCCCCACACACTCATCTCTCTCCTCCCTCCCAAGCACGTCTGTCCCCCACACACTCATCTTTCTCCCCACCAAGCACATGTCTGTCCCCCACACACTCATCTCTCTCCTCCTCCCAAGCACATCTGTCCCCCACACACTCATCTCTCTCCCCCCCAAGCACATGTCTGTCCCCCACACACTCATCTCTCTCCTCCCTCCCAAGCACATCTGTCCCCCACACACTCATCTCTCTCCCCCTCCAAGCACATGTCTGGCCCCCACACACTCATCTCTCTCCTCCTCCAAGCACATGTCTGTCCCCCACACACTCATCTCTCTCCCCCCCAAGCACATGTCTGTCCCCCATACACTCATCTCTCTCCCCCTCCAAGCACATGTCTGTCCCCCACACACTCATCTCTCTCCCCCTCCCAAGCACATGTCTGGCCCCCACACACTCATCTCTCTCCCCCTCCAAGCACATGTCTGGCCCCCACACACTCATCTCTCTCCCCCCCAAGCACATGTCTGTCCCCCACACACTCATCTCTCTCCCCCTCCAAGCACATGTCTGGCCCCCACACACTCATCTCTCTCCCCCCCAAGCACATGTCTGTCCCCCACACACTCATCTCTCACCCCCCCCAAGCACATCTGTCCCCCACACACTCATCTCTCTCCCCCTCCAAGCACATGTCTGGCCCCCACACACTCATGTCTCCTTCCCCCCCCCCCCCCCAGCACATGTCTGGCCCCCACACTCATGTATCTCTTCTTTTTTATTGTTGCTAGTTAGTGCTTCACTCCCTTCAGGGTTCAAGCCTGCCATGGTGCATAACACCTTCCATGATCACCAGACACTGTTACTTGCAGTCAGTACCTGTTTGCACATGGCAGCCGCAGCCAATGACAGTGATAGCTGGGCTCAAGTCCCACCCACCAAGCCCAAAAAAAACGCGACTGACAGCAAAAATTGCCCAATAATAAGCAACCCGCGAACAGAAAAAAAAAAAAAAAAGCGAATCGCTAGAAAAAAAAGCCCAAACTCGCGGGAAATAAGCGAGGTTGCAACACTGCATGCTACGTTCGTGTCTGAGTTGACGGCGCGGCGTCACATGCTGTCGCATGCGCGCGACGCTGGAGGGGAGCGGCTTCCCAGGTGCCAACTGCTATGTGGACCGGGCAACACACCTTCACACTGCAGGCGACACACTAATGTGTCGCAACACACAGTTTGAAAAGCTCTGCCATAGACACATAGAAAATTCCCTAGAAGGTAATTTTCAAAGGAGTAACATGCGTAAATGTAACATAATATTGTAGCAATTTTTCAAAATACAGGTGAATTTTCAAAAGAGTTACATAAATGAAGCACACTATCATATCAGTTTTCAAAAGCCATTTACGTGTATAAAGTGCACTCACATGAGCAAATCCTATAGACAATTCAATGCCATGTATTATAGCAGTTTTCAAAAGCCTACATACATGCGTAAAGCGCATTTATGGTTTTAAGTATATAAATCCTTTTGAAATTTACCCCCAAAGTAAACTGGGTTCTTTATCTCCCTTAAGGCCTGATTTAAGTTAATTTTTTTTCTACCCATTCTTTGTCTTCAGGGGAAAAAAAAGCTTAGTAAATCAGGCCCTTAGTCTTTTTATTAACTTGTAACTGAAGTATAATAATAATAACAACAACATTATTCCTTAAATTCCTTAGGCAGCTGCAGATCAAACACCAAAACTGATAGGCCTGCTTTCCACTCCAGAGACAGCTTTATGTATGCTTATGATGTATTATAATTGGAATGCATGCTGGAGCCTTACTAAGATGAAAGGTGATACAGAAAAATAAATAATAATTATTATTATTATTATGACTGCACATAGGAAATACTAACCAGAGTTCCAGGGTTCAGGCATATAGGCTATATTTGCCAAAAATGTTTATCACAAGAGCAAATTGAAATAAATCCCCTCACCGATCTGAGCCCTAAAAAGGATCTGATTTATCAAATATTCTGTCCTATTCTGTCTATAGTGGGAGGCAGGGGAGCCCTTAATAAATAAGGCCCATGCACAAGAAAGGAAATCAGGGTCTTGTGAGCTAAAAAGGTCACCCACCATATGTTATGTGATATACTGACATAATGGGAGACCTGCAGGAAAACTTGAGTCCATCTACTTCAAACATCTTCAAATTTCAGTTCATGTAATTTGCTACCAGAATGCCCCAGGATATAATTTCCAAAACTATAGTCTGAAAGAACTGCTTACTTACAAAAGTTTGCTTTTCAAAAAAGGGTCAATAGCTTCTACTACACAGTGGAAACTACAATAAATATTTATAAAACTCATAAAAAAAAAAAAAGGTAATTTTCTCCCCTCATCCCTTCACTTTCCGCTACCCCCCCTAGTGCAGTGTACACTATCCTAGATTTACAATGAGATGTCTAGAACTAAAGAACTAGCACCAATAGCCCGATGGGTTAAGTGTTGACTCCAGGAATAGTCCAGGAATGGAATCTTCTTCTTGGCAAGTGACTGGCCTAATCACCACCCAGTCCTTATGCTGTTTACAACGCAATGCTGATATTATATATTGGCACTTCTCTGCACCACACTTTGCCCATGGACAAGTACGCCCTTCTCCTAGCTAGCAGAGGAGTAGAGCACCTTAAGGCCTGATTCTTCTGTGCCATGCAAATCAATTTGTTATGGTAGCACTTGCAAGGTACACTGTTTTGCTGTTGTCTTAGGGGAGCTAAGAAGAGTTAGGCCATTGCAGCAAGGGGGTGGGGATGAGAGGGGCAGCCACCCAGAGTGTAAAGCCTTTTGGGAAGCTGACTGAAATGCAAGTATAGTGCAGTAGTTAATAATGTGAAGGCAGGCAAAAAGAAGTTCCAGCCTGCTGTAGTAAACATGGAAGGCTGGCTGCCCCCTCCCTCTCCACAACCTCCCCCCTCTCTCCACTCCTGCCTATGTTGGGATTTGTTCCCCCCCCTCCCCAACTTTTGAAGGTATCAGTTTAGGTTTAAACATTATTTTTTTTTTACAAAAAAGTAAATAACTGCATCCGTTTCCAGGGGTACGTTTCCTGCATGTGTAGATTTGAAACAAACCAGGGCTAAGGTGGCCCTGGTTGGTCAATCTGCACATGTACGGCACCCTGGGAGTGGGTCCCTCGGGGGTATATATATATCTAGACATCCTCCTCCTTCCTCATGGTTTTTTATTCCCCCAACGGCCTACCTGTTCTAGTTCTTTCCTCCCTCCCACCCAATGTTTTCACGTTCTGTATTATTGTTTTTTACTTCATTCATTGCTGGTATTACTTGTCGCAGTTGGTAGGGGGGCCCGAGCTCTGATTTTTGTATTGTTATTTTTGTGTGCACAATTTTGTATTGTTGTAATATTAAATACAATAGGGATGGGGGGGGGGGGGGGGCAGGCCTTGGGGAAGATGAAAACCCCGGAGCAGATGCGGTGCGGCGGGGTTCATTGGCCGTGTCGCGGGTCCTCTCTGCTGGGTCGTGGCAGGGAGGGACTGTTCCGGCAGAGGACTGGCAGAGGGGGGAATGGAGGTGGCGCTGCTTTGGAAGCTGTTTTTTTTTTTTGGGCTGTTGGCGGTACTGCTGGTTGTAACGGGCCAGCCCAGAGCTTGGCCGGAAGTGGGATGGGGTTAGAACTGAAGCTGGAATTGGAGGTATTGTAATGGCTTGTTTACTGGGCTCGAGCTGAGTTGTGAATTTGTTAATAAACTGTTGGGCCCTATTTAACCCATTGTGCTTTGTCTGCCTCTTTGTTATGGATAAAAGGTTCAGAAGAAGGACAGCAAGGCCAACATCCCCATGTTATGAGCTATGAAGAATGTCACTTTTCTCTTATCCTTCAGGTTGAGGGGGAGGGAAGAGGGGGATTGTGGAAGGAGAAAGGATCAGTTATCAGATGGGAACGTTTGCCTGCCCCCCCCCCCCCCCCCCGGGTGCTGAAATTCCTAGTTATAGCTCTGCAGGGGAGAGGTGGGAGTGAAGGTGGACAGATAGATTTGGATAGGGACAGAAAAAGGGTCTAAAGTCTGAGGCGAGACCAGATAAGTAAACATTGCCTAATTTTTCTCTGCTTCAACTCCTGTCTTCCTACCTAGTAGTCTGCATTTCTTCTCAGCAAGAACAGATGTTTGTGAGACAAAGCAACGCAGTTGTGGGCATTAAAAAAAGAGGGCAATTTTCAAAGCGATTTATGCAGGTAAAAAGTGTCTTTCCTTTTTTAATTGACTGTCTGAAAATTGCCAAAGCAGCTGAAAGTCAGCATGCGACACACCTAACTTTACTTGTGCACAGAAGAATTATTCTCAGGGGGCACGTTTTGGTCAGGAAAGCGAAAACAACATGCACAGATTGTATATTCAAATCTGTGCTATTTTAGCTTCAAAAGTTCTGGCACTAAAAACAGGTGCGCACGTCCACAGGTGCTCTGTACCTGCAACAAATATCGAAGCAGAAGCATGCGCCTACTGCCAATTTGAAAACCGGTGCGAGATCCAGGGGGTTACAACTACCTGCCGAGTCTGTGCCAGTGCAGACAGTTTGACAAAATTGTCCCTTTAAACAGCTGAAATTGATTTTTTTTTTCCTACTCAAAAAACCTTGGTTTTAGAGTTTGATTCTTAGGAAACATCACGCTGCCCTAAAAATATAATGCCAGGCCCGCGCTCACAAAATTATCAATTATCGAGAACACCCCCCCCCCACACACACAATTTATTATTTTATACCCTTTAAAATTCCTTGCTCAGGGCTGCTAGAAAATGTTCAGTGGCACCTAAAAGTAATTGTATGACCTTTTTTTTTTTTCTTTTTGGTGAGCAAAGATTTTCCATGCAAGATATCCTGGTGCGATAGTGCAATGATTCAGTGCAGTGAAGTACATTTTAGGGACGTGCATTCGCACGAGCAGAACGCTTTTGATTGCTTGGAGAACTATTTTTCTGTCACTGTCTGATTTAAATGAAAACCATATCATGAAAGCCTTTGTGCCAATCTCACTTTCAAAGAATTCCGGACATATAACTACGGTACATTTCCACTGGAATTTCTAAATTTTTGCTTCGGGAAACATAATAGCGTACTCTTGGAAGCCAAGCTTTTCAGGTGTTAAGGAAGATTTGTTATAAAGAACATGATTATGTTGGATTTCATGTAATTGAAAGCCAAGGCACACTACATCACAAGGTAGTGGACTACATTTCACTATGCAAACAGCTACAGTGTAGGGACTCTGGAAAAAAAATGCTCTGTATTCCCCTGAGGAGGCATAGAGAGAGCTTTAAATATCATGGAGGTGCTGACTCACTGGATGTTTGCTATCCTGGTCAAGCTGCATATTAATAGGCCCAGTTTTATTGAATTTAGAAGCATCTCTCATGAAAGACTTCTATGCTGTAAGCATGTCAAAACAATAAATGCTAATGCTCTGCTGTTTCACATTTCAAAGGTGACATTTGAAAGGGCCTGAAGAGCCCCCAGTGATAAAATGAGGCTCAGATGTAACTAACCTCACAGCACAGAGCATGCACTTTTTACCCTGGAGGCCAGCAGTATTAGAGAACATGATTCTCTCCTTTTAAAGCACTCTCCACCTTGAAGGCACATTTTCTGTGCTGTGAGGTTACTTTAACCCAGATTGCCTAGTACCTCCAGAGTTCACCAAGAGCAATCTAAGCGAGCATCCTAGGGCTTAGTTGAAGATAACACTGCTAAGGAAGTGCTTTGACTTCCTGAAAACAACACAAACAAAAGTAAAAGGACATTTTTTTTTTATCATAATGCAGCTAGCTGTTTAACATCATTAAGATTCACCTTTTTGATCTTATTTATATTTCATTCCTGAAGGGGGATATTATTTTTAAAAAGTTCTTCCTGCTTAGTCATCACCAGCAACAGGAATCTAAGGGGCCGGTGCAATACAGTGC